>NC_044209.1:1579456-1704456 GCF_900880675.1 Sparus aurata | reverse complement strand
GACTATGTGCTGAGAACTTATTTGTACTGTTGCTGAAGTTTGGTGCTGTTCTGAGCATTATTTGTGGCTTTTTGGTGGCGGTTTATATTTGGATCCATTTACTGCAGTGTATTGTTGTCGTGCGGTCGTTTCTGAGGTTGATAAAACTCCGTAAATTAGCGGTCTGCTAACTTGATCTCTCGATTAAATTTACACCGGAATATCCCTTTAATAGTCTTTGCTATGTGGGGACAATGGAAAGAGGAATTTCAAAAAAAGTTTAGGAAACTAAATACTACCCATGTTGTCATCGAGCATGCATTTGGAATGCTCAAGGGCAAATTTCGCCGGCTGCAGCATTTGCAGATGGGCAGCATAGAGTGTATTAACTCAGCTGTCTCTGCTTGCTGCATTCTGTATAAGATCTGCCTTGACCCACAGGACCACATTGAAAATCCTCACGAACCGGACATCGATCAGGACCCCCACACACCACAACCTAACAATCAAGAAGCATGCAATTATCGTGATACCATCTGCAATGACTTATAACATCACCACCAACTTAGTCATGTTTGTGCATGCACTTCAATGTACTTTCTCTATTTTCAGCTTCTATAGTATACCTGGTGGGAAATCCTGAAACAACTGGGAGCTTGGACCTGCAGAGCTTGGACCTGCAGAGTGGGCTGGTGGTGATGGCCTCTGGATTGGGCCCAGGGGCACAAATATTGGGGCTGCCAAGCTGTTCCATTTCAGCACATGTAGGGATAAACAGACATACAAACTAACTAATTAACCTCCAAACATTCATATCAAGAAATCCATTCTGAAACCATGCACAATATTTTGTATTTACTAGGGCTTTGTTAACTGGTACTGTATGTGGTAATTGGTAAAACCAAAATCTAACCACACTCATTAGCAATCAAACATTTGAGTGGCCTCTGTGTGCAAAATAATTGATAGTTGCATGGTCAATTCTGCCACAATAGTACGGATTTGTAATATTTTTTAATAGACCTAAAGAATTTATTTGGAACAAAATTCTTAAAGAGATTGGTGAATGAGGCCCATTGTTCTTAACTAAATGGTTCAGTAATTGTTTATTGGAAGTGTAACTTTATTGCTGTGTGATCTTTCCTTAAGCAATAGTGAAAAAATCAATATAATAATTTATAAAATAAAACGTTGTGCAAAGGGAAACTTACTTTGTTACCTTGTGTTTGTTGGTACATTCACACATCCCTCAGCACCTGTACCAAGTATTGTTGATCTACAAATAATCAGCCCAAGAACAATTTTTGTTAATTATTTATTTTGAACAAATACAGTCCTGTCAAGAAATGTTTGGCTTACTCACTAGTTGCAATCCTTTCTGCCATCTCATTGGACACTTTAAGGGTAACTCTATCTTTAGAATCCTCAAGTTGGATAATTTGTTCTGCCATGTTTGTCTAGGTTGGGCTTGGGCTTTGTGGCCTATTATATAGGCCTAAGGTTATTAGAAAAATCACCTGGCTAAAGTGTTGACACCTGTTCCAATTGAGGTGCTGAAGAAGCTGAAATTAGTGTAATTAGTCACAGACCCATTTGTGTCCTTCCCTTATGAAAAAGGAACCTTATAATTTAACTTAAAATTTCTGTAGTTATAACACTGCTGCATTCAATATACTAGTGCAGTGCCTGTAGGAAATATGTATTCCTATAGAAAAGTGGGAGGTTAAGTAGCTTTTTCATGGATGGCCAAATGAAGCTGTGTTTGAAGGTGAGACATCAGGGATATTTAGGCTTGTTGTGAAATCCGATATTCCAGGGTATAATTGGCCGTTTTTGACTATTTTTGATTTTGCCATTATATTTCACCTTAAAAACTATTTACCTTGCCTTGCTTGGTGTCATTATTTTCAGCACAACCTCACATGTGTGACTGTAAAGTTATTTTTTCATTTTGACAAACTGTTATAACACAATGGACCTTAAATCACAAAAAACATAAAATCCGAGTAGTAAAATTTAGATTTGTTATTGTGAAAACCACAAATATGTTTAACGAACTATTTTTATTACTTATAATGCAAATATATAAATTGCTGTTTGCAAAAAAAAAGAAGTGAAATTTACAAAGTTATACGTAGTGATATGTTTCCCCGAGCTCCTTCCTGCCTGCTGAACATTCAGCAGTCTCCTCTTTGTTTTGCCTCATTAAACAAAAAAAACCGACTCCACTACACACTAAACTAAACACTACACAACACACTAACAATACACTCCAAACACGCTTAATGTCACAAATCTCTCAACTCTCAAAACTCGCTATTTCTGTCGCCGTCACTGTCCCTCCGACAACTTCCCCCCGTTCCTAAGCAACCAAATCACGTAGTTTGCCATTTAATTTTGTGATTGGTTGGTGGGGTGCCTTTTTCCACCAATAGGAAAAGGAGTAGCACAAACTAAACACTTTCTTGCTTCGTGAGAGAAGCCCGTTTTGACCGTTTCTTCCTGCACCAAACGCGCAGCAAACATGACCGCAATGTTCGCGAAAAAGCATGACGGACATTATTTATTATAAGTCCAGTTTTACTTGGCCTATCAACACGATTTAAAAACTGGTATATAGTTTGAAGGCAGCTCCAACACATACGTCGGAACCGAGACTCACGGAGGCTGCGGCTTGCTGCTACGTCATCTTAAATTGGTCACGTGACGCACTGGCACGTCCGTCGACTCAGGAGGTGGGGTGTGGGTGGGCTAGCAGCTAGCTGCAAGCTGCACACGAACATCCACAGTTTGTTGTCCTTGCGTGTCCGGATCTCCTCAGACCCGAACAGACTTGGTCCAGACTTGTTTAGTCTCATTAATCCACAACAGGGAGTTGCATAGAACGGGACCGAACCGCCGGCAAAATCCCAGTCCAGCTCGCGCTGCTGCAGGTATAAATCCGCTTGTTTCTTAAGGTATGTTGTGGAGTCGGGCTCTGCAGTGATTGGCTCTGGTGAGCACGTGACTATGGTGGCTATGGTTAGCAATGCTTAGCAATGCTAACGGAATTGTAAAGCATTTCTGAAATAATTTATTCACAGTATCATTGCAGTCCAAACAAATGCGACGTTGCACACCCTTGAACCACGCAGCAGCCACGTTGAAACTCTCAGGTCAGTTTGATCCTGATCCGCAGAGATATTTGAGGCAAACACACACACACACACACACACACACACACACACACACACACAGGCTGTGTCCAAATTCGCTTTCAACCATCAGACGGTCAGAGGTTGACCTTTATCTTCGTATTGTGACTGTGGAGATGGTACAGACTCGTTTTATTTCATGTACATAAATGGACCAAGATGAACAGATTTAGATCAGGCTGTGATCCGTGAAAAGTCTAGTTAAAAGTTGGAATAATGAGCTAAGTTTATGATTATCCTTAAGATGATTATATATATTTTTTGCTGTATTAGCAATACAGCACAACTCTTTTGTCTGTTTTACATTTTATCGTGTTTTAGGGAGCAACAGAGAGCTTCACCACTGTCCGAGGTCAGAACAACATTTGTTCACAGGGCGAAACATTCCGCCGGCTGGATTGGGAGTAAGGCAATAATATATAATAATAAATAATAAATAGCCGATTTGTCAGTCCTCGGGCCTGTTTCAGAAAGCGGGTTTTGTGAAAACTCTGAGTTTGTTAACCCTGAGATGAGAGAAACTCAGTTTTCAGTTCCAGAAAGAGAGGTAACTTAAACTCTGGGTCTGTTACTGCGGTAACATAACCGAACATAACCTGCTCACTGGCAGGTTTACCTGAAGAAACCCTGAGTCTGACGGAGCTGTCTGACAGCGGCTGTCCTTCCCTTCTCAGTCCCATCATGTTGAAGCAGAAATAATTCACATAGTTTTACACCAGGAGGAGAATTTAGATTCATTTAGATGAGCTCTCACTCCCTGACGAGGACTGAACCGAACAGCAGACCGCTTCTCATCAGTCCATCATTTATATTCTCCGGCTGCACAGCGAATATCAGGCTACATGTCATCGCTGACGTGCACTCACATCTGAACAATCCTCTTAGTTTTTTTTTTAATCACTTTGCAGGTTAATCAATCACCTTCCAGCAGCCAGAAACAGAGAAATAACTCACATTTCATTTGGCTTTCTTTATTTCCCACAGATAACTACAAAAGTAACCATCAGTAGAGCCAATTGTATTTTTTCCAACAACGTAATTTCAAAGTCCGTGTTTCTAGTTTGCTGCCACATTGAGTATAAGATGAAATGACTTGTAGTTGAATCTGTAGACAGTAAGTGTGTGTCTGCCTCTAATGTTGGGTCCTGGGGGTGAGTGACGCCCTCAGCCTCTGCTCACCCAGCGACCTGACTCAGGACCAGCTCCTCTGCCTCTGTCGGACGTGCTGCAGGTGGAGGTGAGCACCACTTCATGTTCAACTACTCATCAGGATGTTAGGACACAGATGTGTGTTAAACAGCATCTGTTGGTGGTAAAAGCTACTACAAGTTAAAATATCCACTGAATAAACTTTTACTTACTATGTGAAATAAAACCAAAGTGATGAGCCATCATGAGACTGTTCTTATATTCTATTTCAGCTGATTTAAATAAAATAAAACAGCCTAAAATAAAAAAAAAAACATTTAACAACATTCAACCACTTCCTCAAAGGCTAATGTAAAAGAAAGTGATGTTAAATCCGAAATGAAAAGACGGCCGCATCTAAAACTCTGTCAGTGATTTTTATTACGGCCGCAGCCTTTTTTTCCCCAGATAATGTCTGCTTCCTGTTTTCTCCTCTGTTGCCATGGTGAATCACAGTATTGGAGCTCCATTGATGATGGCTTTTTACTAGTCGTCAGGCACGAGCTCAACTCAGAGTTAACATACTCAGAGTCGACCATCTTCCATCAGATCATTTTGCGGGACACTCTCTCGTGGCGTGCCCGTTTGCTGATAACTCTTTCCCGCATGTTTATCTGAAGCTCCTCGCCAGCCTTCTTCCTCCCTCCAGCAGGCAGCCTGGCCCTGTTGCTGTCCTCCTCGGACAGACGCTGAAGCTCTGTTTTATTTTTTCGCCAATCTCTCACTCTCTTGGGGTCGACAGAGAAACATCTAGCGGCTGCTTCTCCCGAGTTTTCCTCTGCATATTTTAAGACAGAAAGTTTGCTGCACCGGAGTCATGGCGATCATCAGCGTGATGACTGACAGAAAGCAAACACGATACGTGAAAAAGACGAAGAAAAAAATCGTGCAGTGTCAGTGGTCACGTGCAGTGTGAGGGGACCACATGATATGTTTTATTATGTTTTTATGTGTTTACAGCTGCTAATGTATGTAACGCTGTTACTGTGATGATACATGACAGTTAAATATTGAATATGTCTACAATAACCACATCCTGACATGTAACTGTGATTTTTGATAATCTAAGTACTAATAATAGCAATCATGACAAAAAATGAACAAAGACTGCAGATCAAGATAAGAAGCTGCAACTGGCAGTGAGCTGCTTTCTTTCCTGTTAGCAGTGAAGTGATGTACTCCATGACAACATTATAGAATATGATAATGTATAAAATAACATTTAATGGTAAAAAAAAAGCACAGTTGCAGTAGACTTCTATTATAAATATGCAGCATATATATAGTTTATTATTATTATTATCATTATTATTATTATCATTATCAATTTTATCACGACTATTTTTCTGCATATTCTTGACTTTGAATGGGAGCTGCTGTAAAGCATTTATGTTTCTGATTCATATATTATGCAGTCAGTTTTCCAAATTTTAAGTTAAATTAAATGAACCAAGACAGATGTCACATTTACATGTCAGGGTGTGGTTATTATAGACACAGATTCAATTTATCATCATTTATCATTTATCATCACAGTAACAGCGTTACATACCAGCCCCCCCCCCCCCCCCCCCACGGATCCGTATAATTTCCTGCTTTTTTATCTTTGTCCAATCACATCCCTGATTTTGTTACACTGAGTGAAATGATCCTGCTATCCTGAGAGTAGTCAATACATTATGTATTCAGAAAAAGGAACGAAAATAATCGGACCTCTGTGGCAGCTGTAGGACTGAGTAGAGTCCTCTCTCTTTAGGACTCTAGGACTGAGAAAAAGCTGACCAATCCATGCCATCCGGCCCGGATAGCACGGATTGATCAGATGCCTTCATGTCTTGTTCTGTCCCTCCCTCCTCTGCGCGTGCACACGTTACGTTTCACTAGCCTTTTTCACAATGCCGTTTGCATGCGGGGATCCTGCGCCAATTCTCCGCACCTTCCCCTGTGTGAAAGGTTCAGATGTGGAGAGGGGCGACCGTCAGCTCTCCGGACTGAGACTTCAGGGAACTTTCCCCCAGAAAACAGCCTCCGTCCCCGCGAGTGAGTGAGTCAGACAGCGTCCTGTTTACTGATGGTGATTATGTATAATTATGTAATTTAGCGCGAAAAACTTAACTCCGTCACTTTCCAGGATGTTTGGTGGGTCAGGATCTCAACACTACACATTATAACAGCATCCATATGATTATAAACTGTCCGCGGGTTTGGATTAACGGGGGAACACCTGGGAAACACCGACGTCATCAACATGACGTGTACCGTCACGCCTCTTTAGGAGCCACAGCGCCGGCTTTCTGTGAGAATTACACACGTGAAGGCAGAGATGCTTCGCTCTGTGTGAATCACCATCTGCGGAGAATTGCCGAACCACCGCTCCAGAGATATTCGGAGAGGCTGTTTAAAAACGGCTACTGTTGCCGGAAATGTTCAGCACACTCCTCTGCAGAGATACGGAGTTGCAGGAGAAGACGTTCATTTGGTTACAATGGCAGAGAAAATGCAGCCAGCATTACTTGTAACAGCTCACAAGGGCAAGGAAAGGCAAGGAAAGGAAAAAGCCTGAGGCAGAAAAGGCTGCGATGAAAAAAGCTCTGGATAGAGAAAGAAGTCGGACCGAGTCAACATCGGTGAGGCGTTTGAGCGGTGGAGACAACTGGGGCATGTGAAGGGCTTGAAAAGTGATGCAGAGGTTGCTCTCTTTCTGTTGGACAGGTTATTATTTGTTTTGTTTCAGGGGGATTTGTTATTTTATGAAATATGTGAGGTTTGCCAACTTGGCTATGTTTGTAGCTCGTATTTAGCCCAATGCTAACGTTAGCTTCTTTGTGTGTTGTTTTTAGCCATGAGAATGGCTAATGAGTCGGCCCCAGTGTTGCCAACTCTTTTCCAATGAAAGTAGCTAGCATTAGCTCCAGAAGTCGCTAAAAGTCGCCATATGACCTCATACGCTCATTTACATATTGATGACGTAATCACATAGTAATTTGCATAAAGCTTACTAGTTGTGTTTGTTGCAGTGAGGGGGAGATTATTCTAAGCCATATATACAAAAGGTTGATAGAGAAATCTTTACCAAATAATCACAAAGTCGCTACAGGGACAAATATATTTGAAGTAAACCAGAAAAGGGAGGGAGAAGATCAAACAAACTATGTACATTTTACAAGGTAGAGAAACATCCTTATCTGGAGAAAGGGCTTTTATTGTGAAAGGTAAGAACAGAGAGGGTGGATCTAAAATGCGACAGATGGCGTTCTTTGTTCTTTGTCAACCATCATAAACATCAAGGAGAAGAAGAAGTTGAAGAAGAACTACAACTATGGACTGACTACGGTGCCTTCGTGTTATTATTTTTTACAGTTTCATAAGTATAGGCGACGACGCACTCATAACCGTCAGCTGGCAGAGGTGGGATTTCTTCTCGCCATCGAAAAATAAGTGTGCGGTTGGCGTGAGCTTTAGTTAATTAGCTAATTAGCTAGCTAACGTTACCTACTGCCAACACGCTGCAAATTGTGGACGTACAACGAGGACTACAAGGAGCAACGTGGGGGAAAAGGCCTTCTGCCACCAACGTAAGACGTGAACTCTCACCGCCCCTCGCTGCCGGAGAGGGACCTCAAAGAAGGAAACGTGTGAGGGAGAAGAGGAGCTCAAACTAACTTTTCAAATATTCACAAATTGTTTGGAACATCCCAATCTGGACATAAAGAGTGGCGAGAAGATCAAACGAACTATGTACATTTTTACAAGACAGGAACATCCTTATCTGGTGAGAAAGAAGCTCAAACGAACTATGTACATTCTTACAAGAGGAACATCCCGATCTGGAGAGAAAGAGTGAGAGAGAAAAAAAAATTAACCATGTACATGTCAGAGAAAATATTATTTTGTGCTGTCTATTAATTATAGAAAGTGAACTATTTATTATCTAAAATGATGTATTTATATAACTGCTAATTTATGCAAAACTGTGAATCAGTGTCTATTTACAAGAGTGTAAATGTGTATTTTACATACAGAATTCGTGGTCGTCATCTTGAAGATCCTCAAAGTTACTCTCCTGTGGAATGGTGGGTTCGGGTGCAGATGCATAACTAGTGCTTGCTGGGCACGGCTTAAAGGTCCCATATTATGCTCATTTCTGCTTCTTAACATGGTTCCTTGAAGTCTAAATGGAATGTTAGTAACATGCTTTGGTCGAAATAAGCTGAAGGATTGAGCACAGCAGGGTTCTTGAAACACCAGTTTCACAGCCCTGCTCCAGGTGGCCTGTTTCAGTGCCTTTCCCTTTAAGTGCTAATGAGCTATTGCGCGCCGCCTACGGTGCCGCCCACTTCTTCCTGCCTGCGGAAGACGTGAGGACGGCATCATGTGACCATGGCAACGGCGGAGTTTCTGGAAGTAATGGCCGCCGGACAACAAGAGGCTCCAGAAGAAAGTAAGAACGAACATTGATTCTTCTCATTGGTTAGTAGTTAAGTTTGTTACCTCGACATTACTTTTATGTTACTGCAGACTAACGAAAGTTTTACGAGCTTATTGGCCGTCTGCCCCGCGTTGTTTCAAATAACAGCCCCCTTCTCCTGCCTCAAGTGTTTAACATTACATCATAAAGCTTAGCCAAACCTCGGCTGGTGTTTACTGCTGTCCAGTTAAAGTAACGCGGCTGCAATTTTGCAATAGTAGTTACAAGAGAAAAGCGTGACCGTATATTATTATTTACCTTTATGTAGTCAGGTACGTTGCTTGAGAACCTGTTTATTTGTAGTGACGACCTGTAATTAGCTACTGCCAGCAATTTTCAAGTTTTCAATAAGCCACAGTTGCCCCCCCATCACCTGTCTACCAGCAGAATTGTTTTTTTTTACCAGTTACAACGGTTTATAAACTTTAGATATATTATCAAAGAAAAAATGCGACGTGATTAGCGATTATAGTTTCCAGTGAATAATAAAAATTCTGCATAAAAGCAGGTGTTCCTGTGGCAATTGTGTACAAATGCCTACATAACCTGAGAATATCTGCTGTATGGAAATACCACAATTAAGTGTGAACACTGGGCAAACATGGTTGTCATTTTTCTGTCTCTCTTTTCTCTAATCTATCGTCACTCACTTACCTTTCATAATTTCTAGGTTACACGAAGACTACAGCAGCTTCCTGAGCCACCATCGTGCATGGTGGACCCTCCTGGCCTGTAACGTGTCTGCCTGAATGTATCTGCACTGCAGAATGCACTGAACATTTATCAGACAGACTATGGACCTTTGCGTCTGAGGGGAATAGTGCAGTAAGCTTTTAGTGACATAAATACTATTAATTTATCGCAAAAGTGTTATGATGAAAAGTACATAACTGATTCCTCTATCTTACATTGCTTGTGGTTCATCTTTTACTTATTACCATGAAAATTACATATCAAACAATGAAAACACAGAACAGTTAGGAAAGATGTTTTATTGTAAGAAACATCTGTAAACATGTGTTGACATGAATGAAATAATAATAAGAAAATAAATATCTGAAGTGAAACAGTTTGACTTTATATATTAACTTCAATATCAATATGAAAATAATTAAAAAAAAAAAGTATCTAGTTGCCATGGGTGTAAACATTCAGTGCTGACTTTATATTGAATTGTGTTCAGCCAATATAGCCTACAGAAGCTTTGTAAGCTGGTGCTGGGGCTCTCTGGGGTGGAGAGGGAGAGGTGTGCTGCCTGTCTGTGTGGTCCGAGAGGTCTTCAGGGATTATTAGTTTCAGCACCTCTTTCACATATGGGGCAGGGTCCTGGAAAACCTTCTCGAGAGCAGGTCCAACAGAGCATCACCGCAGTCTGCAGTGCAATAAACAAAAATGTATGTTTACAGGAAAATTGCAGTAGAACCAAAAAGCCTTGTGCTGCAGTGTTGTAAAGTTTCTCTTATTTCTCCTAATTACTGCTTATTTATACATTGTCCTTATTATTTATTTTGAAAACCATCTTAAAATAATTCAGGTTTTAAGTGTTTGTGTTCAACCTTTTGTGTGATGCCTGTGTGTCCATGTTTATTTTAATTTGAGAGGTTCAAATAAAAGATTGTAAAACTTACGGAATGTCGCCTCTGTCTACACGGGTTTGGCTCTGCACTCTCCCTTCCTTCCTGGACTTTGGAAAGCTCAGTTTGAAAAGAGGATCTCCTGATGATGTGGTAGCTTGTCCTCCATCAGCCTTCTCACTGTAATGCAGTGCAGCCAGGTAGAGTCTTAAACAGTAAAAAGACAATAAAACATGAAAACAATTGCAAGAAATGGGCAAACAATTTAAAATGTTCTCAACAAGTAATCACAGTTTAATTATCCTGCACAGAATTCCCAGATATGGATAGGAGTAACACATGACAGCACTGTTACAGTATAATTCAAGCAATAAAGGCTGCATCTAATGTGTTAACATTTCCAAACAAGTGATCAGATTAAAGTTATTTATTCAAGTCACTGTGCATTAGAATTATTTTGGTCATTTTCCTTAGTAAAAATATATATTCTTGCTTTCTTCTTGCGTCTCGGGGAGTGATGTCACGTACGTCTCAAGTCACGTTTTTACCATGAGGATAACTCACGTGTAACACCACGCAGCAACACAAAAATGGAGGGAGGAGAGAGATGCGCGTTTTTCTAGCTGTTATTAAAAACAAAAAAGCACAAATACTTGGTCAAGGGCCCGGTCCGGCCCGGCCCGTCCGAGGATAGCGGCGGGCTCGGGCAGAGAATCTAAACTCTGTGTAGCATTCAGCAGTACACTGGTTTTGCCCTGGCCTAGGCCAACATATTCCAGCTTAGAAAACGTTTTCAAATGCATTATTTCACAAAATCCTGAAAACTTAGACCCGGCGGAGGGTGTGTGTATGTACCGCTTGACCGACCGGGTCTCTGGGTTTGCATGTGGAGACCGTGTTGATCGCGAACTAGCTCGCGGTTAGCATTAGCTTGGAAGATCGCGGTTAGCGTTAGCTGGTACTATGTGACACTGCTTGGTTAGTTCGTGTAAAATTGCTAAATAAAAACAGCTAAATACTTGCACATGCAGACATTTCCCTAGGACACGCATTACATAATGTGCAAGATCAGAAATGTAATACACAGAATGATTCTGCTGTAGCACTAACTTGTGTGGTCAGAGAAGCTAACCATACCTTGTTCTCAATGGTAAAACACACAGTACATCAGGCACGAGTTCAGCCTTATCTACAGGAACACACAGCACATTATTTGTATACTTACATGTCCTTGGTCTGCAAGTATTCCTTTGAGTACAACTCTGCCGACTACTCCTGCCTTGTACTGGCCCAAGTTGGTGAAACAGTCAGCGTCAAAGTGGTTCACACACACCAACAGTTTTTTGCCAACTTCAGCTGGGACATTGCTCTCAAAAATAAATTCAGTCCATGCAGCTCTTTTGTCCTCTGCAGCTGGGAGACGATGAAGTGTTTTGTGCTGGTCCTTGCAACCAACAACAGTGCACTTCTCCTTGAGCTTGGACATGGTGATTTCACTAGCGTAATGGCGGATCTCCCAGACGGTAGCTGTACCTGGTGGGTGGAGACACCGTGCGGTGAAGGGAGGGGCAGTGGGGTAGCCATATGCAAATAAGTGGCCGTCGACGTCGACAGCCGCAGCAATTTTGACTGGTGTATCTGGAAACTGCAGGCAGGACCCCTTTAGAAATCTGTATCTCACTCAAAAAAGCACGGATAGTCTTTTTTCAAAGTTTCTAGGTGTGTGGCAGCACCATGGACCCACAATAACACCCCAAATACCAGAAAAAGTAAGTTTTTCATAATATGGGACCTTTAAATGAATAGCCAGCTGAGGTTCCAAATTGTTGCAGCACTTTGTCTGGCAGCTTATGCTCAAAGCATGCATCCCCAGCCAGCTTCAGGCCATATCTAATGTATAGAATTGAGCTGAGGGTCTGCAGGGACATACGGTTCCGGAGTTTTGATTTCACCACACTCATTTGACTGAATAGCCTCTCAACTTCAGCATTTGAATGTGGGAGGGAGAGGACAGAGACTGCAGCAGTAGCCAACTCCTCAAATGGGTTTAGGCCAGCTGCATCTCTGTACCTCTTAACCTCGTTCCAGAAGGCCATTGTGTTGGTGGTTTCTTCCCACTTAAGCAGGTGGATGTTCCTCCACTGTTGAATGACCTTGTCAATAGTGGAAGGGCAGTATCCCAAAAGGCTGGCTATTTTAGACATGTCTGCTAAGCTCTTGTTGTGCCTTAGTGTCTCCCCCACATTAAAGAGAGACATGTACTGCAATGTCTCCATGTTGTCAGGGAGCCTTGCCTTAAAGGTGGAATATGGAATATGAGCTGAATGCCGCCATCTAGTGTCTCAAGATTGTAGTCGCGACAACAAAAAGGTAATTCCAGCGGTCGGGTTGCCAGGTTTGGACAGGGCAGGAGGATTGAGCCGCCTCCATTTCCTCCGTTTACTGGGTGTGGAGGTCGATGGATCGCGATCAGTATTCTCATATCTAGGATCAACGTGATATAATAAAAATAAGTATAGCAGAGGAGTTTGACCGACAGGTAACGTTAGCTAAGTTAGCAAGCGAGTTAGCTTACCGATCCAGGAGAAAGTTCGCCATTTCCGCGTGTGTTTTTAGCCGTGGAAATCCTTTACCTGAGTCCATCGAGCGTATGCTTCACCGATATTTACTCTGGTTTTTGCTCTTCTCCGGTCATTCAGCTGCTGGGACAGATTACGCACCATTCGCTGGGGCTCTGAAGAGCTTGCAGACTCCGCCATTTTACCCAATGTCAGCCTAGCTGTGCCAAGCTTTGCCGAGCTTTGCCGAGGTTGCGAAATTGGCAACCCGCAATGCCGGCCGCTATTTGGCTGGTACGATGTAAACAGGAAGTCATTGTCGAACCCGTCAAAATTTCTTAAATTATTTATTTTAGACTAAATATAATTTTTCAAGGAAACGCATTACTTTTAATCTGCGCCCCTCTAAACGCCCCGTGGATGTATTATTTTTGAAAAAATATAGCTTTTAATAAGCATATTACATATTCAACCTTTAAGCTCATTTGCCAAGGATATGGTGTAGCTCACACATCGCTTCCGCACACTGTTCTCATTTTCAGGGGAGAGGCTCAGTTGCCTTGGCCTCAAATGTGTAGCCAAGGTATGGCTTGGGGCTGATGTGCCCTTCAATGGGCTCTTTGAGCACATCAATTTTAGCCAACGGGTTAATAACTCTGTTACAGACTGACCTGTTAGGAGAATAAGACAGTCGAGCAGCTTCAGAGGGTCAGTCTGCTCCCCCTCAAAAGCCTTGACAGCAGACTGTACCTCAGTGAGGATAGATTTAAAAAAAGGGAGGTACAGGATGTTTTGTGGGTCACTGTACATGGAGTGTAGAACATCTGCCATGTAACAGTGTTCACTTGCCTTGGTGAGGCTGAAGTGTAATTTCAGCTCCTCCCATTGGTCCAGGATTCGAGACACAGCAGGCTCGATGGACAGCCAACGTGTGGCACACACCTTCGTAATTTGCAACGGCTTCTGACCACAGTTAATTGTTTCATAGACATAGGCCTTGTATGCCTCTTTGCGTTTCGGAGATATAGAGAACCAGTTGTAAGTTTCTCTTACCATATACTCTACACTTCGTGGGATTGTGTCCTTAGAGGCAGAGCTCACCGCTAACTGTAGCGAGTGACAAACGCAGCGAATGAGGACCAGATTTTTGAGTCCACTCTCCTGACTCAAAATTTTGTGTACCCCATTGTACACCCCTGTCATCACAGATGCATTATCTGTGCCAATGCCCAGGAGGTTCTCTTTTTTGAGTCCACATGTCTCAAGCAAGGCTAACACAGCTTTGGCTATTGACCTGGCATCCCCACCCTCCAACTCCATCAGTCCTAAAAATGTTGAGAGCACCTTTCCCTTGTCCTCATTAAAGTAGCGGATCACCACATCAAGGTACTTGGACACACTTATGTCAGTGGACTCATCAAGGAGGAGACTGTATTTATGGTCATCAACACCATGCACAAGTTTTTTCAGGAAATATGGTGCCAGCACACCATTCATCATTTCCGTACACTTAGTGCGGTGCATTCAGAAATGCGTGGCAGCAGCAGAATCTGCAAAAGCAGCTTTGCATGCCTCTCCTATGTGGTCACAAGCCAAGATTGAGCAGTGCTCAGCAATAGCCATGGCCATGATTGCCTCAGCCTGCTTGGAGGAATCAGTTTTCTTATACAGAAATGGCAATGTCGATTGCTTTGCACTATTGTAAGGCTTGGACCTCTCAACATGTTGTTGAGTGGACATGTGTTTTTTTATGTCACTCAATTTGGCATAAAAGTCTGTCTTGCAGTAAAGACAGTATGCCCTTGAATCATTGCCCATACAGGGCTTCAACCAGCCCTTAAAGTCACCTTGTGACTCCCATTCCTTCCTGTACTTCTGAGTGTACAGTTTGGAATTCAACATGATAGCAGAAAGCTAGCAAAAGTACAGAGGACCCAGTAAAGCTGAAACAGTTCTGAGAAAGTTTAAGCAGAAGTGAGAGAAGACTGGATGTATGATAACCTTTTTATTGTAAAGTTAAAGTAAGTGTATGGTTAAGTTGTAAATTCAGATCACATTTATTGAAATTTAAAACAAAGGGCGGGAAATAAATGGTGATCAGTGATTGGTAGTTGGCACACTGTCTGGCACGCATGGGCAGCTCATTGTTGTGTGTGACTCTCTGCAGGGCAGGTCATGCAGCTCTCTCCTTGAGAGGTGCAGGAGCAGTTGTGGGAGGGGGGGGAAGACATGTGGGGTTTTTTGTTTGTAACCTGTAGTGTTCTGTGACAATACAATCTTGTGAACAGCACTATAACAATAAAAATGACTTGACTGATTGATGTTATATTTTTTATCATACTGACATAAATAAAAGCATGTACAACTTCCATTTAGACACAATATAAAAAATCCTCAACAAAACATTGTAATGGCATGACAGCTAACGTTAAGGACCTTATACTATATTCTCACGCCTGGGTTTCCTGTTACTGCCAGCACCGGAGCACCCTCAGATTAGCCTCCATCTGTCAGTGGCCGGTGATTTGCCGGAATATGCACCCCCTCACTGTGCATGCAAAAATCTGAGTCTAAACATGCAAGCGACGCCTGCACGGAGAGTGGGTGCATATAATGGCAAAACATCGGCCACAACACAACCGGTAGCTTGTTGCCCCTAAATGCGAGGCTTCATACGCCGCAAGACAGGAACAAAAACTCCACAGCAGCTGCCGACGAGACGACACTACTGCTAGCAGGCCTGCTAACAAGCCTGCGGTTGAGACCCCGGCGCGGCTGCAGAGGAGCCGTGGACTGCGCCGATGACTCTGAGCAGCATGTGAATTAAAATATTTCTCGCCTTTCCCCTGATGATCTGAAAAAGTTGCTACATTTGTCGCTAGTCGCTTTTTAGAAATAAAGTCGCTAAGAGGGTCTGAAAAGTTGCTAAATCTAGCGAGAAAGTCGCCAAGTTGGCAACACTGGTCAGCCCAGTTTCCACTGGATAGGGGTCTGCTGTGTTGCGGCTTCGATCCGGTTTTGCTCCGCCTTCCGGCAATCCCCACCGGTTGCGGTTTGAGTCAGTCACGGTGCAGTATGGTGGACAGCTGGCCTCACGATGTGTGCTGGTGTCAACACAGTGCAGAGCTGCCAAGCGTCACGCTTTGAGTGTGACAGTCACGCAATTTGACCCATTCTCACACCACACGCCACACTTGACATTTCTCACGCTCTTATTATCCCCATTCAATACTCTATATTAATTTTTTTATGATAATAAACTTTGGTCCTCGCTGATTGCCGTAGTTCGAGTAACTCTGATTCACTGACCGAGATAACCAATCCCAGACCAATCTATCAGTCCTTTGTACCTAAATCTAACCAACCACGGAAGGCACCACGCAATATAAACCAATCAGAAGCAACGTAAGGCGGTTCTTGGCGTCTCTAACTATCTTTCACACACAACAGCGCCGACATTTAAAACCCACTCGACGTTCTCCTGTGTGTGAAAGAGAGAGCGTGGGTGAGTGTGTGTTTGGAGACTCTGACTTGAAAGCACGTATCACTCTGCAGTTACTGTGCTCAACGAGCAGCGGATAGTGCCGTGAGTCCCTCCCCCGTCCAAAAGCACTCACAGGCGGTCAGTCTCTCAGTAGCCTCACGCAAGCGTCTGTCCGAGGAGGACAGCAACAGGGCCAGGCTGCCTGCTGGAGGGAGGAAGAAGGCTGGTGAGGAGCCTGAGATAAACATGCAGGAATGAGTTATCAGCAAACGGGCACGCCACGAGAGAGTGTCCCGCTAAATGATCAGGGCGATGGAGAAACAAATGTACGCCACCGTGAGTGACAGCAGAGATGAGGAGTTTGCAGCGAGTGCTGGTTGGATAAATTGTTTCCTCCGCCGCAACAACTTCACTCGCAGAAGACAACTATTGCCCAGCAGGATGCCAGAGAATTCACCAAGAAGCTGGAGAAGTTTGTGACATTTTCATCCCGTATTATTGTGAGGAAGGAATTAAACGCCTGTCCCAAATTGCCGCCTGGTCCCAAATAAATGCCTGGTCTGCCCGGCTTGCAAAAGAGTAGAGTAAGAGGGCTGGAACAGGTTAAAATGTTGAAAAAAGGCTAAAAGGTGAAAAGTTAAAGGCTGAAAGAACTTCAAAAGGTGAGAAAAGAATGAAAAGCTGAACAGCAAGAGGGCTGGAAGAGCTTAAAATGGCCGCACATACGCTGGAAAAGGAGCAACCATGGAGCAAGCCAACAAGATTTTCTAGATTTCTATGTATGTATTGCCTATGTCAAGTGAAAGATGTGGAATCCAGATCCAGCTGAAGAGAATTCTTTCTCCAGATTTTCCAGCTGCTCTACACTGTAGTGATGATGTCACACACTGTGGCTCACGCAATACACACTCATTCTTCAGATACACACGCTGGAGAAATAGAGAGACAGATCAAAATGTCCCCATAAGAATGAATGGGAGAACCCCTCCCAAACCCCTGCTATTTCTGAAAAAAACGTAATGGTCATCGCCGAAATTTGTTCATGTTGAGCGAGAGAAGACACTGCTGAACGCGTTCATGTCCAGGGCTGGACTGGGACAAAAAAATCGGCCCTGGCATTTTTGGCTTAGACCGGCCCCTCATAATTAGCGGAGCACAACCGAAAAAAAACCCCATAACTTTTTGCCTTTAGGCTTATTAGAAATCTACAGTTTATTATTACTTTAGAAGTCTATCAAATAACCATTGTGGAAAGCAAATAAGTACATTTACTCAACACATAGTTGAGTAAAGGTATATTCTATTTCAAGCATAATGTATCATCGGCATCCTAGATCTCAGAAGTTTAGCATCTATTGTTAACTCTACCACTTTTGTCTGCTCTGTGTAGTTCAATTGATTATTTTATCCTTTTTATTGAAATCATCTCTCATATGTATTTTCTGAATTTCCCTGATATAGCAGCTCAATTCTAATTCTTCAGGTTAAAAGGTGCTCCCTTTAAAAAGCTATAAAATTGTTATATCAGGCTAAAAACAGGGCTGCTTTATGAGCTCATGCAAAGCAACTTGTTTTAAAACATTTGACAGATCTACTCTTGTTCTATGTGGGCAAACCTTTTGCTAATAATACTTTTATACTTTTTTTTACACTTACTTTAGTAATGCTTAAATTGCAAAGCTTTTACTAATCATTTAGCAGTTTTAAAATCTGTTTTTTAAAACGTTTAACCACAGCATAGAGGGTTGCTACACATTCAAATTACTATGCAGCCTTTCAACACACCTTTAACCTAAATATCTAAAATGCTATGATGGAGCCTAAAATAGACACTTAATGCTCATCCGACACTTCTCAGCATTGACCTTTTGCTGTTTTATCAGAATAAGGTGCCGTGGCTGCCAGATTTTGAGAAGTATGCAACACCAATTAATATCGATACTAATCAATCGCCATTGCTCAGCATTATCATGTAATTAGAGTTCTCAACGGGCCTGAAAATTACAGTCCGAACCCGACACAGCGCTACACACCCGCATGAATTGTCTGCCGCCCCCCCGTTAACTCGGCCAGAGCCCGCGGGTCCGGTCGGGTTTGTCGGGCCGGCCCGACCCGTTGGGAGCTCTTCATGTAATAGAACTAACGTTCCCTCCATCACCTCACAGTCCCTGTATTAACGTTACTACCTCCTTACCGGCTGTACTACACTGTTCCTGTCAGTCAGCATCATCTCTGGCTGCTCCTCTGCTGCCCGCTGCTGCTGTCTTCACCTTCAACCTGCTGTTACTGGATCATTGCTGTCTCAGAGGACGTGGAGGCTACAGCAGCAACTCCAGCGAACATGTCTGCGATTTTAGTACATTTTGCAGCATCTACAGTGAGATTCTTCTCTTAGCACGCAACTTCTCCGCACCCAATTTCTTTCTCTTTGGTTGCTCCATGTTGTCAGTCCTCGCGCTCAACACTTTGAAACTAGCAGAAGTTACAGGAGACAGCGCAGGGAGGGGTGGGGCCGCCTTCGTACTTTATCCCGATTGGCTCAGTTCACTGTCTATATTGAAGACGGACCAATGGGCCGCCCCCTCTAAATTGTGCACTTAGAAAAAAAAAAGGAGGGCTGAGTGAGATTGGATTAGCCCAATGTCCTTCAAGAAAATCAACCAATGGGCCATTGCGGTCGATAAAAATGATTTATAATAAAACTTTTGGATTAAATTATGAAAGCCCGGCCCATAAATGTGTGTTGGCTGGCATTGCCCGGTATGCCAGATGGCCAGTCCATGCCTGTTCATGTCTTTTCATTTCGGTCGAGTGAGAAATGAGGGCACGGCAGCGAGAGACAAATCAGGTACTGTCTGCTCTCGGCCAGAAATTTAGCCTCAAAATTAACATTGCGCCTTATGGGAGGGGGCGATGACTTCTCGTCGCTCTCGGGCTCCTAAATCCAAAACCGTAAATCCTACATCTGAAATAAGGCAACCAGCTGACACCCAACAAGTTTTCCTACATTTCTATCCATATATTGTCTATGTCAAGTAAAAGATGTGGGATCAAAATCAAGCTGAAGACAATGTTGGCTCCCATTCTTCGAGCGGCCTCTCACTCTAGCGATGATGTCACGCACTCTAGCTGATGCAATACACACCCATTATAAAATCAGAAGAGGGGCTAAAAATCCTTAAAACTAAAACTGCGATATTTTCAAAACCGTACTAAATTTTTAAAAACTGAATACATTGTCAATAGTTCAAGGTCTTGAGACTGTTTTAAAGTTTGAATGGTGTCTCTCGCTCAACGTATGATAAACAAGATGAGGTTGAAATTCAGTGAGTTTTGAAGAGGATTTGAAGCTTTTCCCATTTGATTCAATGTTAATTTTTTTTTGGAAAAAGCTGAATTATTGAAAAAGTTGAGGGTTGAAAGAGCTGAAAAAGCTGAACATTTGAATATTTGAATGGTTTGAATAGCTGAACGTATGCTGAAGTTATAGCAGAATGTAATTTGAAAAAATCCCCATAAGGATGAATGGGCAAAATTTTGCAGAAAAAGCTGAATATTTCCAAAAGTATGAAAGATTGAAATGAGAAAAATACAAGCAGTAATGTCCTTAAAAAGCTGAGAATTTTGATGTCTGAATGGTTTCAATCGGGCAAAGTTTGAAGGAGTTGAAAAGTGTCAAAAAACGTACGGAATCTTGAATAATACTAGAAAAATTTGTATTTCCTGCGAAAATACAGTGTGAATGCTGACAGCTGAAGCGATTTCCGAAATCTGCTGAACGTCCTGCCGAAAATGCATAAAACTATAAGAATGTTGAAAAAAAGGCGAAAAGCTGTAGATTAAGAGGGCGGTAAAGATGTTAAAATGGTGAAAGAAGGCTAAAAAGGTGAAATGTGAAATAGGCTGAAAGAGGAAAGGGATGAAAAGCTGTTGGGTAAGAGGGCAGGAAGATGTTAAAATGGTGAAAACATATGAAAAGCTGTAGAGCAAGAGGGCTGGAAGAGGTTAAAAATGTGAAAAAATATGAAAAGCTGTAGAGTAAGAGGGCTGGAAGAGGTTAAAAAGGTGAATAAAGGATGAAAGTCTGTAGAGTAAGAGGGCTGGAAGAGGTTAAAAAGGTGAAAAAATATGAAAAGCTGTAGAGTAAGAGGGCTGGAACAGGTTAAAATGGTGATAACATATGAAAAGCTGTAGAGTAAGAGGGCTGGAACAGGTTAAAATGTTGAAAAAAGGCTAGAAGGTGAAAAGTTAAAGGCTGAAAGAGCTTCAAAAGGTGAGAAAATGATGAAAAGCTATTCAGTAAGAGGGCTGGAAGAGGTTAAAATGGTGAAAAAAGGATGAGAAGATGTAGAGTAAGAGAGCCAAAAAAGCTTAAGAAGGTGTAAAAGGATGAAGTAAGAGGGCCGAAAAAGCATAAAAAAGGTGAAGAAGGATGAAAAGCTGTAGAGTAAGAGGGCTGGAAGAGGTTAAAATGGTGAAAAAATGTGAAAAGCTGTAGAGAAATACGGCTGGAAGAGGTTAAAATGGTCAAAAAAGGCTAAAAAAAGGATAAGCAGTAGAGTAAGAGGGCTGGAGGAGGTTAAAAAAGTGAAAACATATGAAAAGTTTTAGAGTAAGAAGGGATGGAAGAGGTTGAAAAGGTGAAAACGTGAAAAGCTGTAGAGAAAGAGGGCTGGAAAAGGTTAAAATGGTCAAAAAAGGCTAAAAAGGGATGATAAGCAGTAGAATAAGAGGGCTGGAGGAGGTTAAAAAGGTGAAAACATATGAAAAGTTGTAGAGTAAGAAGGTCTGGAAGAGGTTAAAAAGGTGAAAACATGTGAAAAGCTGTGGAGAAAGAGGGCTGGAAGAGGGTAAAATGGTCAAAAAAGGCTAAAAAAAAGGATGATAAGCAGTAGAGTAAGAGGCTGTAAGAGGTTATTAAGGTGAAAAAATGTGAAAAGCTGTGGATAAAAAGGGCTGGAAGAGGTTAAAATGGTGAAAAGGGGCTAAAAAGGATGACAAGCAGTAGAGTAAGAGGGCTGGAAGAGGTTAAAAATGTGAAAACATATGAACAGCTGTAGTAGGTAAATAGTACAGGATAGTGAAGACGTAGCATGTAGGTGAATGGTACTCTGATGTGAAACAGTAGGCGATAATGGTATGGTATGCCCAATGAACAACAGTACAGTACATTTTTTGATCACACTGCCCCTCATTATCCTCACTTCAAATAAAATAGGATGATGATATTGTAATCAATCCATCCATCTGTGTTGAATATTTTGAGCTTTATATTTTCAGACTCAGCATGTATGCATGATTTCAAAGTGGCTCACCATTTCATCAGGATCAAAATGAAGTGGTTACCATACCTGCTTTTGACATGTGCTTCGTTGTCACAGGAATCCTCGAGAGGAAGGCGTTGCACTGCTCAACCTCCTCCCCAAGAGTCGAACCAGCCCCCTCCTGATACGCTCCACTCCATTTTACCTTTAAAAAGAAAACAAAAAAAGAAAACCTAAGTGGCAACAATCTTATGCAGGTTTTCAGGGAAAGAACATCTAATTGACATGAAAAACCGAAAGAAATGGCCTCATGGTGAGGAGATCCTGAAGCTCAGGGCATTTCTCAGTCACTCTCCGGAGGTAAGGCCAGTACTTGCATGCCACATCCATAGCAAAAAATGTCACTGGCTTACAGGCAATTTGCCTTTGGAGGTACAGGGGGTAGGCAAAAATCTCCCCCCTGAACATATTGAGGGCACGAAGGAGAACCCCATTGCGACACACAGCGAGTTCCAGGCCCTCCTCGTCTGTTTTCCCTGATGATTTGTTCGACGTTTCACGTGCCGCTGACCACTGCCCTCCACAGACACCTCTTCCAGAGACCTAAAACATGGAAGATGGTTAACACAGTCTAAACTTGTTCAACCAATGTCCTCTTCGTTTTATAGGTAAATATAGTAAAGTTATGCAAGCTTACATGATTGGTTGAGGAATGGACATAGTCCACGAATCTGGCAACGTCATCATCTTTAGCGATGAAGACGCCATCAAAAATGGCTGGTTCCTCAGATCTAAATAAAAAGACATACAAACACTTTCGATATTCATATGATTTTCAAATTCACAGCAGTTACTTTCAAAATGATGAGCTGTCTATGCAAACACAAAAATTAGTAATTACCTTGCTGCACTCTTGAACCTATAGTGCTTGCGGTTCCCATCAACTGAGACAGCAAGCATGTCTGGGCTGCACGCTGGGCAGTCGAAGTGGTCCTCCCTGCACAATTTCTCCACTTCAAATAGGACAGCCTCCGACTCCAAAAAGCTTGTCCGGAAGCTGTCTGCTGTGATGTTTCCAGTCTGTTTCAAAATAGAACAATAAAAGAGAACAAGAAATTAAAGAACTGTGACAAAGGGTCAACATAAATGTTAGTGTAGTGTAATATAGTGTTAATGTTCATGTATCATGTTCATATCATTAGCATGCCCTCACAGTATTATCTCTTGAGTAAGACTTCTGTGATTACTTACATGGCCAAAGTGGACAGTCCGTCTGTCCAGCATTCTTAAAAATGCTTGGCTTGACATCCCTGGTGCTGCCATCTTCACCTCTTCAAAAGAAAAAAGGATGTCCAATGCATATACTGTAGACAAGTGAGAGGTGGCAGGCCAGTAGTCATTGGATATTATGTCATCCAGTCCAGGACTCCATGAGGCTTCACATGCTTTGCATCGAATCTCAGGCAATTTGAGATCATATCGCCCTGGAAAAAGAAATAAATATGTTTGTAAGGGATAATCGATGACAGGGCAAATATCAAAAGTTAATGCATGGCCGATCTGGTATTTGCTTATGTTTATGGAATTTAGCAGATGCTTTTGTCCAAAGCGACATAGAAAAATACAACAATCAAAATGATCACATTGTAATTTTAATTATTATGTAAATTATAAAATAAGCTAAGAAGAGAATACAAAGCTATACAATCCCAGGGAATAGGAACAGGTGCTAACATCAATAACCCTAATTGATGTTGCAGGCGTTAAAAATCAATTTTGCAACAAACATCACTCATACAAACTATCTGCATCTGCATGATGCCTCCATGTTCATATGACCCAAAGCTCTTGTCTAAGGAATGCTTCAAGGACCGTGCTGAATTAATGCCACAAAGAATTAGGCTCTTCTGGGTGTGGCAAAATACCATCTAACCTATTAAAGCTTGGCTTACCCTTTTCATTCAGTTAGGGCAGTGAGGAGTGACAGAAAGTGAGAGGGATAGTTGATATGGGTTGTGATCTGGAAATAACTGTGGGTGACATTCTGTAGCCACTTATACAGAATGAAGTGACCCCATCCCCACCCCTGAAGTTCTTCTTACCATTCATTGTAACCACAACTATGGACTTTCCTGCGAAGACACTGGATGATCCTTCACGACAACTGCATATTTTTGCCGGCATCTCCAAAGGTATAACACGCTCTTAGAAAAAACATGTATGAGAAATTAACTTCATGGCTTCATCGAATGATCAGAAATCAGTATTTAGTTTTCCAGGTGATAACTGGAAAAAAAAATTGTCTGAGGAGGGGACTCTCAAAAACTACAACTTACCACACTGGGTAAGAACCCTTTCCACAACACAGGTTGTCTGAGGCAATGGTTGGAAGAAACCATGTATCATCGCGTTCCTGTTGTGGAACACTCGATCCTGATGGACCCTGACGTCACACTGGCCACAGAGGAAAGGGTGTGGTCGGCAGTCACAACAGCGGATAACCACTGGATGGTCTTGACACTGTTGGCAGACTCGAGTTGCCACATGTTGTTTGCCCACCATGGTGTTGACAAGCCTGGGTCTCTCTTTCGCCCACCACCCTGAGATCAGATTCTTTCAAGTCGACCAATCGGTGGAGGCTTGAGGTGATGTTTCAGCCTGATACAGTTCCTTACCTAGTGAGCACTCAAGCTCTTGAAGGAAAGACTCTGTTAAGACAATGCACAATATTGAAAATCAATGGCTTATAACAACAGAAGATAATGGTATTGAATAATGGTCATTTTGAAATGTGTAATAGCTGCCATCTATTGCTCAAACACAAAAATATGAAATGTACATTCCTATCGTAATCAGTGAACATACTGTTTTGCACCAGTGCAGTCAAAATAAAGAACATACCAGCAGTAACTGAGAGCAAGTTGCTGGTCACTTCCCCACTGGTTTCAGGAGCCATGAGCTGATGAGAGTCATCAGTCTTCCGACCCTGGCTGTGACTGGGACCTGCTGTAGCAAAAAAGCTTTTGCTTTTTACACTCAATGACACAAATTTTAGGGTCTCAATTTCCTTGATGCTAGGCACAGGTATGTAATGATAACCTCACATATGTTCTAATTTAGACCCAAGACTTGTGATCATGTTGTATACCATTCCAAGATTAACTAGATTTGGAGATAAAGTCTACATTTTAATTAAAATGAATGTAAAACAAATCTGACCTGCTTGTTTTCGGGAAGATCTGGGCCTGCCATAAATAATGTTTCCCTCACTGTCCCTCTTAATCCACCTAACACCTTGCTTGCTGTTTGCGGAATGGCTGGTGGAAGGCTGGCTGGTGGATGGTTCTGCCTCCTGGTGCATGCTAATGAGCTGCTGGAGGCCAGCCTGATCATCAAGGTCCCTCATCTCCTCCTGGAGCCGGTTCGGCTCAGGACCAGGATCAGACATTGCAAAGGGAGAGAGAGAGAGAGAGAGAGAGAGAGAGAGAGAGAGAGAGAGAGATATTATTGTTAACATTGTTATCGTTAACATTTTTTCTGTAATCCTGTAGGCTTTGGCAATATTGTGAACCACAGTCATGCCAATAAAGCTTGTTGAAATTGAGAGAGAGAGAGAGAGAGAGAGAACAATACAAAAGTAGAGACAGACTGACAAGATACTAGACAAACGTGGCTCTTAAAAGTGCCTTTTTTGTTGTTACAAAACGCTGCTAATCGGTTGTTGGAAGTGAGAGAGATAAAGGAATCTGTTAAGAGAGAGAAAAACAAATCAATATAATATAGAATACATCACCAAATTACAAAATGAATATTTTGTGTTGTGTTAGTCCATACTTCACATGAAATGGTTAAAAATTCAGTTCACAGAGATTAAAAATGAAAAGTTCACGTTTTTAATACACCATTTCAATTTTGAACTAGTTCACGTTCAGTTCATTTTATTAAAGCTATAACATTATCCTTAACCTAGCCTTATTATATGGTATCTTTGGTGTCCATGGATGTTTATGAACTTGCAAATAATTTAATTGAAGTCTGGCAATTTATGGCGTTGTGACAGGGTTAACTTGAATGCAACATTTTTTATTCAGATTTGAACCTCACATAATCTGAGCTAGTTTAGTGACAAACAACTAAATTGCATTCAGTTCATCGTTCTAGAAAAAAAGCGCGCTAACTCTTAGCTAACTATGTGCAGCACCTTGTATAGCAAATTGCATTTGGTGCAAAAAGAGGTTGTTTTATGGTGTCTCTAGCCTATGCAATCGCATACAGTGTGCTCATACATTACCAATAAATACAACTACAACTGGCAACAACTTTACAGCATATTTTGCTTGCTTGCTCAGGGCATGCTGTTTAATTTTTAATTCAAGATAGCAGACAATACTTACGCGGGATGTCGGAAAATGCACTGGTCCTAAGGAGTGTCGCATACAATGACGTATCACTGTTAAAGTAGTTGATTGGCCAACGTGATGCACCATGCACGATAAATGATTGTCTGAACGAAAATGCGTCTTCTTATAAAATATTTATTTATTTGTTATCCGATTCCACATACTCAGGATAAACATCTGTAACACAAAATACATCACCTGAAACCGAAACTTCCAGTGCAGGCAAGCCGCACGTTAGCTAACCCCCTTGCGTCAAAATCCGGCGATGAGGGATTTGCATTCAAATCTATCAGATGACCCTCTGCGTCGGAGATCGACGCCAGGGGGATATGACCAAACGTCAGTATGTGACGAGTAGGGACAAGACTGTGTTGGTTGTGGAAAAAGGCAAAAAAAACACTTGCATATGTCCCCATTGTTCCAATGCTCCAGAAGCTGCTTAACAAAACTGACGTGTTAGACAAAGCTATGTCAGAAAAAGTCCATGTACTGCAGGAATACAGGTCTTATGCAGATGGGCAGTACTTCAATGAAAATTCTCTTCTTGCAAGCGATGAGTTCACAATTGCTCTTGGCCTTTACATTGACGACTTTGAAGTTGCCAATCCTCTAGGTACGTCAAACCTGAAACATAAAATGTGTGCAGTATACTGGGTCATTGCAAACATACCTGCAAAATACAGGTCCACCCTCAACTCAATCCAGCTTGCTCTACTATGCAATACCTCTACAGTTAAAGAGTGTGGTTATGCAAAAGTTCTGCAACCTCTCATCTATGATTTAAAGATGGTATTTACATAGAGTGTGAAGGGCACAGTCTTATGTGTTGCCGCTGATAATCTTGGTGCTCACACTCTTGCAGGATTCCTGGAGAGCTTCAGGGTCGACAAGTTCTGCAGATTCTGTCTAGCGAGCAGCAGAGATGCACAACAGCAAGAGGTATGTTCTGGATTCTTTCAGCTCAGAGACAAAGACTCTCATGATAGGCAAGTGCAGGAGGTGAGAGAGGACACAGCACTGAGTCAGACTTATGGTGTGAAAAGAGCATGTCCATTAACTGAAAATCTCGAGCACTTTCATGTGGTCACCTGGTATTCTCCTGACATCTTGCACGATCTCTTTATAGGCATTGTGCCAACTGAGTTGTCTTAAAAATCTGATAAGCAAGAGGTATTTCACGTTAGATACACTAAATCAGGCCATCAAACACTTTAATTATACATTCACGGACAAAACAGATCGCCCTTGGATGATCGGAAAGGGATTTTCCACCAAAGGAAGCATTGGTGGAAATGGCCATGAGAATTGGTGTCTCATAAGGCTCCTCCCATTTCTTATTGGTCACTGTGTTCCTGAGGGTGATGACACTTGGGAAATTCTGATGCTTCTTAAAGACATAATCGAGCTGGCTGTGGCACCAAGGCATACTGAAGAGACACTGCATTTCATAGAATGTAAACTAACAGAACACAGACGGCTGCTGCAGTCAACTTTTCCAGGTTTTCGGTCAAAGCCAAAGCATCACTACCTGGAACACTATCCTTACCTTGTGAGGAAGTTTGGTCCCTTGTGCGATGTTTGGACAATGCACTTCGAGGGGAAACACAAGTTCTTTAAAAAAGCAATTCAGACTGCTCAAAACTTCAAAAATGTTGCAACGACACTTGCTACAAAACACCAGAAAGCAGTCAGTTACCATCTTGACTGCAGTGCATTTTTCAAACGATCGGTGGAAATGACAAGGGTTACCCCAGTTTTGCTTGCCTCTTTTCCTTTGAATGTTCAGAGAGTATTTGCTCGAGACATTGCAAAGGTAGAGTCTGTTCTGGATGTGTCATCTGTCTGCATAGATGAAATCATGTATCATCCAGGCATGATTCTCTCTTTTGGCTCATGCTCAGGCCTCTCTGAATTTGCCCAGATTGAAAAGATTGTTACAGCTAACACAGAAATCCTGTTCATCTGCCTCAAAATGACCGCATGGTACTGTGAGCATTTGAGATCTTACCAACTTCTCTGTGGTGATATCCCCTCCACATATGTGGTCAAGATATTGGAGCTGAATGATGTCCTCCCGTTATCAGCATACAGGGTCCAAGGAGAACTTATGGTAACATTAAAACGATATGTTATTTGCTAAATTCTTGTGTATATCCTTTCTCCCCAGATGGCTCTGCAGGAGAAATTCATCATGAGGGTTATTGTCTCAGAGGGAGACATCAGAAAGTTGACAATGACAACACGACCGGACACACTTGAAGATTTGATTGGCTGGCTTAAAGGCACTCTCCAAGCAAATTACAACTTCATCCTACAGTACCAAGACCCTGACTTTAACAATGAACTGTTTAACCTTGAATATGTCTCAGAGCTCCCAGATAAGCCAACCATTAAAATCATCCCTATGATTGAATTGGTACCAGTCACTGAACCAGTCGAACAATCTTCATTGTGTAGTGACACAAGCAGTCTGGCAGACACCGAGATCCTGTCCAGCTCCTCTCTGGATAGAAGTGTGCCATGGCCAAATTTTCAGTTGATGTTGAGTACCGACTCCGTCAAGGTAACTTGTTATATCTCAGGGATGGAACCTATCTCAAAGTGACAAAAGAGCTAAAGCATGATATCCTTGAGAAATTGGCTGAGGTCATCTATGCATTTGATGCATACCCAAAAAAGGAAGATTTAGCGGCTGTTGCACAAGCTTTAGTAGAAACGTACCCATGTCTTAAAGAAGCGGGGTCACCCTCTGGCTGTGTTGGATGGAAGAACAGTTTGAAGTTCAAGGTTGGAAATTACAGAGCCAAAATGTGCAGGCTGGGCCGACTTGACGTCACTGTCAATAGTGGTAAGCGTGGAAGATACTCTACAAATGGCGACCCTCCAAACAAGGACATCAAGAAGCCAAGGAAAGGAGAAATAAATTTCCTGCCTCAGTATCCAGAGGGGTTGGATGACCACAACCTGGAAGCAGCTCGCCAGGTCCTAGTCAATGAGATGATGAAGGCAAAGCCAAATGGGTCCCTTATTAAGAAAGAGATGGATAGGACCTTTGCTCTTCGGAGAAAAGAAGTTGTGACAGACAAGCCTGCAATTACCCAGATTGTACAGCAATGGCCAGCACTTTTCTCCGAAAGCCAGGTTTGTATGCCTGTTTTGAGTATTTACAAAAAGTGGTTAACACTGTGTGACCCAAATCATGTTGTGTTGAGGGTCATAAATGTCTTTCATTTGACCATGGGCCTATACATGTTGGGCTATGTTTTATATTTTCAGGTGTGTTACGAGTTCACCCGAGTGGTGGGGAAAAATCTCAAAGAAAACTTCTTTGAGGCACTTGACCGTTTCTTCTTCAGGAAGAAGAGGGGCCTCAGTGGACAGCTTTTAACTGACCTTTTACGTCAGACAAAGGTAGGCTGACTTGTCTACCTAAGCTGACTGCCTCTATTGCCTCTCTATTCTTCCCCCCTTTCTTCTCATCTCATTACTTTTCATTGCTCTTCCGTTTCCATTTCCTCCTCTTTTCTCCTACTCTATATACTTTGCTCTTTTCTTGTTTTTGTCTCTCCTCTTCTGTCCTTCTATCCACTCCTCTCTACTTTCTGTCCAGGAAGTTTGTGATGAAGTAATTAAATTGTGGCGATTTTCTGGAATCTATTTAACCATATACAGTATGAGTGTACTTAGTTATGTCCACTGTCTTCCAGAGCACTGAGCCAACAGACATCAGGTGCCTTTGTCTTCGGGGACTGCCAGTCGTCTTGGGGGATAACCCCTCTGCGTTCTTCAAAACCTGCTCAGTAAGTACTGAAAAAGCTCTCCATCTCTGCTGAGCTACAAAACCATTTCAGCACACAGGTTTTCAAACAGCTCTTGTAATGCACAGTTCAAATTATGGCAATTTAAAATTGGTGTTGTCCTTTCTTAATTTTTGTCAACACAGCATTATTGACATTACAATGTCCTCTCTTTGTCTGTTTCTTTTTCTGTTAGGATGCAACTGACAAGGACTTGTACAGTGAAACTTCAGTGGGAATCCTCTGCATTGAAGAACATCCTCAACTCAACCCATCCAGAGTAAGCATCGTCTTGGAAGGGAGTGTGGTAATGGAGGAGCTGGCCAACCTGCCACAGGCTTTCGGTGTCCTTTTTGGACTGATTTATGCCTTGCACTTGGATTACCCCAAGTGCATGAAAAGCACCTTCCACTTTATTCAATAGGTCATGCTAAATCTGGGCAGAGGTGAGCTGAAACCCAAAATTCAATCTTTGAAGAATCAACTATCTGTTTTAAACAGGGGTCTGAATACTTACACCACTGCTCTGGATCTGAGTGCTTGGTTATTTGTAATGTTGCACTTTAAAAATACCATGTTTACGGTTGGCACTGTTTGATATGCAAGTTTTTTATGCATTGCCACTGATTTTGCTGTTTGATTCCATCCTGATTGGTGTATGATTCATGTTATTAGCACTGATCTAGCAATTTGGTTCCAGTACTATTTCTAGCTACAGTATGTTTTATGGCATTGGCACTGATTTTGTAGTTTAATTCCATGCTGATTGGTGTATGATTCGTGTTATCAGCATTGATCTAGTTTCATTCCTATTGCATTGGCATTGATTTTGTAGTTTAATGCCATCCTGATTCACAAGAGTGCATGAAAAGCACCTTTCACTTTATTCAGCAGGTCAGGCTCAACTTGGGCAGAGGTGAGCTGAAACCCAAAATTCAATCTGTGAAGAATCAGCTATCTGTTTAAAACAGGGTTCTGAATACTTATACCACTGCTCTGGATCTGAGTGCTTGGTTATTTACAATGTTGCACTTTAAAAATACCATATTTACTGTTGGCACTGATTGATGTGATTGATTGAATTTGCGATTTGATTCCGTGCTGATTGCTGTATGATTTGTGTTATTAGCGCTGATCTAGTTTAATTCCTAATGCTACCTATGTTGTATAGCATTGGCATTGATTTTGTAGTTTAATGCCATCCTGATTCACAAGAGTCCTATTTGATTTTTTGATTGCAAACCTATTTTGTTTGATAACATGATAAAGACAAGTTTTATAACATGTAGACAAGAATGTACTCTTGTGGTTTTGCTTTTTATTTTCTTAATTAATTTAATCTGTATAGTTTTTTTTTTTTTTATCAAACAGATTTTATTTTACTCTTCAGATTCACTCAAGTTTTCATCAAACATTACTTAATTTTTTTAGGGCAACCAGTTTCCTAAAATTTTTTAAGTAAACTCAACTTATCCAGGTTTACAGTGGGGAGATTCAGACGCTACATCGTAAAGTGGATGATATGGAGAATAGAAGCTGCCGCAACAACGTGAGGCTGGTGGGGCTCAAAGAAGGGATTGAGGCAGATAACATCTACGCGGTGCTTGACAATATCCTGTGCTACACATTGAACCGACCGAGCGGCCAGCTGGCCCCGGAGATAGACCGTGTGCACCGCGCGCTAAGGCCGATGCCAAATCCTGACCAGCCACCGCGTCCCATCATTCTACGCCTGCTGCGCTGGAGAGACAAGCAAGACATCATCAAATCCGCCACCGGGAAACAGCTTACCTGGAGCGGTCAGCGTTTCTCAGTCTATCGGGACTTTTCTGCGGAAGAGTCGAGACGAAGTGCCCAATATAATGACGTGAAAAAGCGGCTTCACAAGGCTGGGGTGCACTTTGGCCTCGTCTACCCGGGGTCCCTCATTGTCACCATGAACGGGCAAATGTTCACCTACAACTCGCCCAAGGATGCAGAAAAGGAGCTGAAAAAGCACCTTCCGGAGTTCTTCTGACCGGGGAAGGCCGTGCCCATGATGATGGAGCTGCTAATATACAGATAGGCTACAGGTTGGATCCTGAAAATAACTGTTGCTTATGACCCACCAGCGGGTTTATGATAATTTCTCCCCTCTCTCTTTGTTCTTTTATGTATTCCCCATGATCGCTAAAATAGATTATGACAGTCGCTATGAGTCAGTCTAATTCAGGGAATTAATTACTATTATAATTATTTATAGAAACATATACTTTTCATAATCTAGGGGGATTGAATTTGAGTTGTATTGTAAGCATATGAAAAGGGGGAGCCGGGCCCTAGTTGTGTTTTCACCATATCATTGCGGATATGGGAGTTTGTGTCCCACCAGCTGTCTTGATAGCCAGATTTGGCCACTTGGCCGTTATGTTCTTGTCTTTGTAATTCAATTGTTTTTTTCCTTTGTTAAATTGTGTTTATATATCCCTCTCCCTTATTGATGCAAGAGTGTCACCTTCATTAAGTTTATGTTCATATGCTTCTGCAGCGGGCTCTGGGTGCACACGAGAATGCTGTCTCACCTGTCTAACTTGTGGTTACTTAAGGTGTGCGCCATCAGTATTTTGATTTATATGATGCATTTGTTATATTATGGATAGTCAATTGAACAAAATTACTTTGGTCAGTTTGAATGTAAATGGAATCAACAATCCAATTAAACGATACAAAATGTTGATGTATCTTAACTCTATTAATTGTGACATTGCCATGCTGCAGGAGACCCATCTGAATGCTACAGAATCAAACAAGCTGAGACAGAAATGGGTTGGGCAGGTGTTTCCTTCCCCTGGTTTCAAAGATAGCAGAGGTGTTAGTATTTTAATTAAAAAAAAAAAAAAACTGCCCTTTAAATTTTCTAGTGTGCATTATGATAATGATGGGAGATATGTTATTACCTCAGGCTGTTTACGAAATGTAAAACTGACCCTTGTGAATTTGTATGCTCCAAACACACAACAAGCTTTGTTTTTTGCTTCTCTGTGCCCAGTGATATCTCAGTTTATGGAGGGCCCTCTTATTATAGGTGGTGATTTTAATTCTGTTTGTGACCCTACATTAGACAGATCTAGTTCCCCCTTCCCTCAGATAAACAGATATCAGCAGCCTTTAAGGAGTTTCAAACTCAGCTTGCTGTAATAGATGTGTGGCGCTTGGTTAATCCAACGGCTCCAGAGTATTCTTTCTATTCTGGTGTGCACAATTCCTACTCCAGAATAGATTATATTATGATGTCCTCGCATGTAGTACAAAATGTTCTTGATATTAAGATGGATACTATTGCTGTAAGTGACCATGCCCCAGTCTCTGTCACATGCTTTCCTATGGCCAACCCTTGTAAATCAAGGCAGTGGCGACTTAATACATCACTTCTTAAAAACGAAAACTTTACCTCCCTTATAAAAAAACAAATTCCTGAATATTTTGAGGTAAACCTAAATTCTGTATCATGTGTAGCAACTGTCTGGGAGCCATTTAAGGTGACCTGCAGGGGCTGGTTAATCAGCTTCGCATCTGGGGTGAAAAAGGAACGTGAGGGGGCTAAATCTCAATTAAACAGTAAACTTAAGAGTTTAGAGGAACAGCATATGCTGGACCCGTCTAATTTAGATGTGAGAAAGTCATTGCTCGCCACCAGGGCTGACTTGCAAAGGTTAATTCATGAGGAGACAGCATTTGCTCTCTTTCGATTGCGTAGATGTTATTTTGAATCTGGAGATAAAGCAGGGAAAATGTTAGCCCATAGATTAAAGTGTATAGAAAATAGACAGATTATTCCAGCAATTAGAGATGAGAACGGAATGTTACAATGTGATCCTGTCTCAATCAATGAATCTTTTAAAAAATTATTACTCTTAACTCTATAGTGCAGAGAGTAGTGTTAACGACGCTGAAATGGACAGTTTCTTTAAAGGTCTTAATTTGCAGAGGGTCAGTCCAGCTGATAGGGACGCACTTGACGCCCCTCTCACACAAATAGAAATTAAGACGGCAATTATGAAAATGTCTTCAGGCAAAGCTCCAGGGAATGACGGCCTGGGAATTGAATTTTATAAACATTTTAAAGAACAGCTTTCTCCATACTTGTTGCTATTATTCAACAAAATACTGGACTCCAAATCTATGCCCCCCACTATGTGTAATGCTATTATTTCTCTGTTACCCAAACCAGGCAAAGACCCATTTCAGATGAGTAACTACCGTCCCTTAAAGGGATAGTTCGGTTTTTTTGAAGTGGGGTCATATAAAGTACATATCTATAGTCGATCTGTTTCCTGCCGTAATCACCGATCAGCGCAGCTTCAGTTTGGAGAAGTAGAGAGCTGCTCCAGCCCAGACGCTCTGCTTTGTACTGCAGTGAACAGGGTCCAGCAAAAAAGCGAAATTAACCACCTAAAACAAGGCTCACCTAAAAATTTTTACATCAGTTCAAGTGTATGTTGTATAAGTAAAATTCATACCGATTTACATCGCCGTCAGACCACGCTTTCTTTTGGCACTACATTTTCTCAACCGCAGAACCCCCGTATCCCCAAGTAAGCCGCTTTTATACTGGGCAGCAAGCCGCCAATTTGACCATCTTTTTTGCGGCTCGGTCCGCGGATTTATACAGAAGCCGGTAAATTGGGGGTCTGTCCTGGTCCGCCAATTTGCCACCTCGGAGGGTACACTTTTATCCAACTCCATTGCGATCAAAATCCTAGACGTCGATATGCCGGAAATTGCGTGAGATGGGCGGAGGTGTGGATGACCTGCACTGTTGTGCGACCCACAGCCGGGGAGTTTTAAAACCAGGAAACAGCTGATCACAGCAGTCAGTCCATCACTTCATCCGCGGACGTCAAGATGAGCAACTGGACAGCTGCTGAGATCCAGGAGATGCTAGCATCTCCTCGTCTCTGTCGCTGTTTGGTTGTGTTAGCTTGTTGTTGTAGCGGCAAGCAGCTAACGGTCGCTGCTTTCAAATTAAAAGCCCCCCGCCAAGAACCCAGTTCTAAACTCCAATGGGGTGCAATGTAAAGCTCTTATTTTGAAGACAAATTCGTTGTCTTTCTTTCCCCAAGCTTGCTGCAACGCTGTGTACGGAAGCCTGTGGGGGCGCACAGAGAGACGGGGGAAAGAAATTGATTTTTGAAGTTTATGAATCGATTCAGAATTATGGATGATTAGAATCACGATTCTTATGTGAATCGATTTTTTCCCCCACCCCTATTTTATACATTTAAAAAATTTGGTTTTGGTTCAAAATGTATAAACTGGGTTAAAGCTCTTTACAGCTCTCCACTCTGCTCTGTTAAAACCAATGGCTTAGTTTCCAAACCCTTTGATCTCCAAAGAGGAGTAAGACAGGGCTGCCCTGTCAGTCCCCTACTCTTCATTATTGCTCTTGAACCATTAGCCTGTGCGATACGTTCCAGTACTGATATATGTGGTGTGGACTTCTCTGGATATAGTTTTAAATTGAATATGTTTGCTGATGATATATTACTCACTTTAAGTAAACCAACATCCTCGATACCAGCAGTTCTTAAATTGGTTAATTTATTCAGCAGTTTTTCTGGTTACAGGATTAATTGGAACAAAAGTGAAGCAATCCCACTTAACTCTTATACATTTAAATCTGATTTAAAGGACACCCCCTTTTTTAAAAAAAACAAATGGAATGAAATACTACTCATCCGATTCCTTTGGAATAATAAAAAACCCAGAATTTCTTTCAAGAAACTAACTATACCCAGATCCAGGGGAGGGTTGGGAGTCCCAGATATATATCAGTACTATCTCTCATATAATGCACGGTACCCACTAACCTGGGCTTATAAGTCTGATGCCCCGATAGGCAGTTGGCAATGGCTGGAGGAATCTATCCTTTCATGCAATAAGGACATATCATTGGCATCCCTATGGTACTGTCCCAATCCCCCACCCCAGCTGGACAACATCATTATCAGGTTCTCTTGCTCTATTGTGAAGCAGCTGCACAGGAGACTTGGTATTGAGGGGCTCTCTCTCCCATCATGCCCTATCTGGTATAACTCTATCTTATCAACCGGAGGTGGCACCTTAACCCTCTGGACTCTATGCTGGCCATTTGTGTCCACCTCACTTCCTTTTTGTTGATCATTTTAGCTGTGTTAATGGATATGGAATGATATTTCCCAAGGGTCTGGATTTTTGGCTGATCTTTTAATTTTCAAAACCTGCTCTTTAAATATGTCAATATTATACTGTGTATCTACAATTGTACCTTATGGCTCTATCATGGACACTTTTGGCCAATTGAAACCCATGAAAACATTTTTTAATTCCTTGTGATTTACAGTATAAAATCATATAATTTAGGTAAAATGGCTTTCATTCTAAACTCAACACTTGAAAATTTTAGTTTTTAATGTTTTCTACCAGATTATGTCATTTGTCCATTTTTGGGCAAGGGAGCAATTTCAGTTAATATTCTTAGTTTCCAATAGGGGCGTATGATGTCTTCCTGCACTCCAATGGAGCAAATGAATGACACAATTTTGACATAGGTGTGATCCTAAGGATGTCAGGTAATGATGTGTGTTTGTGCATGGAAAAAAAATGTGCCTGCAAATATGTATTAGCAAGATAAAGTGACATAAATTATAGTGTATCATACCTCCAAGTTTCAGTGAATTTCTCTTGGTACAGGTTATTGAGCTTTGAGTTTCCAAGGCAAACCTGGCTGTGATGCACAGGTTGAAAACACCTGTAGCTTTGATCTTTTCATGAAAAAATGCCACACACAACTACACAATAGGCCTTTACATACTCAAATAGATGCTCTCCAAAAAAAAGGATCACAGGTCATCTTGACCTCTGGCTTCTAGGGAAACAAAAACAAAGTCTGACACTGTTTATAAATCTGTCCTGGAGTTTATGCAGGTGCAGTCAGTACTAATGCTATAAGTGAGCCTATCAGCTCCAAGATCCTTCTTTATCTGGCAAGATGGCGAGAAGGTCATATGCCCTGACTGAAGCACTTGAGTATGTGATGGGCTCAGAGAGTGAAGATGGGGAGAAATCCTCTGCGGTTGAGGAGGAGAAATCTTCTACCCAAGATGAGGACACGTCCTCTCCTGAAGATGATGGGACATCTTCCTCAGAGGATGACAGCAACGCCACTGATGACGACTTCCAGCCAGTGCCTGGTTCCTCTTCCTCAGGGGAAGAGGACGGTACAGACACAGCGATGGAGGCCGATCAGCTGATGGCAGAGACAGAGGGGCTGGCGGGTGAGTGGATGTCTCGTCATGGGAAAATTATGTGGTTTCCCACTGCTGAAGAGACCCTGCACCACAATCCAGTATCCACTGGTTTCACCCCAGGGCCCACCCTGTATGCAGCTGCCCACATCAGCAACATGAGGTCTGCCTTTGACCTGTTTATTACAGAGGAGATCATTCAGCTGCTGTGCACCAACACAAACCTGCATGGGAGGCGAAGGTGTGAGGATTGGAGGGATGTGGATGAAGTGGAGATGAGAGTCTACATTGGGATTCTGATTCTGGCTGGCGTCTACCGCTCAAGACATGAAGCAACACGTGGCATGTGGGATGCCAAGACAGGACGGGCCATGTTTTGCGCTACAATGCCCCTCTACGGCTTCACTCAGATCAGCGCTAACATCTGCTTTGATGACAGGCTCTCCCACCCAGGACGCTTCAGGAATGATAAACTCGCTGCATTTCGCATCCTGTGGGAAAAGTGGGTTGCTTGCCCCCCCTCTTATTCAATCCAGGGGTTGATGTGTGTGTTAATGAGCAGCCTGTTGCATTCATAGGTCATTGTGGACTTCGACCAGTGGCGTGCACAGACCTTTTGAAAGGCAGGGGCGAGAGCAAAAAAAGGGCACATACAGCACGTTCTCGCAACTGAAGAGGGCACATTAGCGTGCGTTTTGGCTCCGAAGAGGGCACTTGAGTGCCTGATTTTGTCACCCTAGAGGGCAGTTTATCATGTTTTAACCAGCCAAGGGGGCAGTTTGTTGTGTTTTGCCAACCAAGAGGGCACTTTAACGCACTTTTTGGCTCCCAAGAGGGTGCTTCAGCGCACGTTTTGGCTCCCAAGATGGCGCTTCAGTGCGCGTTTTGGCTCCCAAGAGGGCACTTTAGCACGCATTTTGGCACCCAAGAGGGCACTTTAGTGTGCAATTGGGGCACTGCCCCCCATGCACACCACTGACATCTACAATATATCCCCAACAAGCCTGCAAAGTATGGCATTAAAATCTGGTTCACCTGTGATGTGGCAACCTCCTGTGCCTGGAGCATGGAGATTTACATGGGAAAACCACCCAGTTAAAACTCTGGAATTGATTAAAATTTTGGATTTCATGATCAGGACTGATGTCAAATTTAAAAAAAGAAGCAAATATTTTCAGTATATAGTGTTTGTATATAGCATTTTGTAAGGAAACAGGAGGTGGACACTTTTGGCCATGAACAAGCTGAGAGGGAGTTTTTATGTTTTTCTGTCACTGCACAAAAAACTAATGAAGCATAAAAATCATTGAGACTGCTTATTATTGACACACATTAAGCTGCAATGATGGTTAAAGAATAATACAGGTAGCATGTATTATTTTGCAAAACATTGTGATTTAATGCTATTCTCCCTTATAAATCATCAGCATTATGTGATCTAATAGGCATTTAAAGGGTTAAAATTCAGAATTTGAATGAAATTTTTGTTTTCATGACCAGGACTGATGCAAATTTAAAAAACTGGAAAAAAAGTGGAATTTTTTAAAAATATGTATTAGTTTTATAGCATTTTAGAAATGTAAACAGGAGGTGGACACTTTTGGCCAAGAACAAGCTGAGAGGGAGTTTTTATGTTTTTCTGTCACTGCACAAAAAACTAATGAAGCATAAAAATCATTGATACTGCTTATTATTGACACACATTAAGCTCCAATGATGGTTAAAGAATAATTCAGGTAGCATGTATTATTTTGTAAAAACATGGTGATTTAATGCTATTCTCCCTTATAAATCATCAGCATTATGTTATCTAATAGGCATTTAAAGGGTTAAAATTCAGAATTTGAATGAAATTTTAGTTTTCATGACCAGGACTGATGCAAATTTAAAAAAACTGGTAAAAAATTTTTAATTTTTATATATACATATATATACATATATATATATATATATATATATATATATATATATATATATATATATATATATATATATATAAACAAGTGTCCCATCCCATTCGCACATCAGCCAGTCTGTGTCCCTGCCATTTACAAGCATGCACAAGCAGTGGTGGAGAATGAGCTGTCTACTGAACAAGCTGTTGTACTCACAACTGATGAGTGGACCTCCCTGTTACGGTGGGGTTCAGGACCCAAAGGCAGCTGGAGCTGAGGCAGAGGTCGGCTGTAACAGGATTTTATTATAAAGTATTCAATCCTTGTTAACTCCCCTGTCTGTAAAACCATGTGAGCATGTCAATAACTTGGGTGTGATTTTAGATGATCTCACCTTCCAAAGGCATATCTCTAATATTTCTAAGACTGCTTTTTATCATCTTAGAAACATATCAAAAGTTAGATGTTTCCTGTCTCAGTCAGACTCTGAAATGCTGGTTCATGCCTTTATTTCCAGTAGACTGGACTATTGCAATGCTCTTTTTGCTGGACTGAAAAAGCAGAATTTACATAAACTCCAGCGTATTCAAAATGCTGCAGCCAGAGTTCTAACAAAAACCAAAAGGTTTGAGCACATCACTCCTATTTTATCATCTCTTCATTGGCTCCCAGTAAAACAAAGAATGGATTTTAAAATACTTCTTATTGTTTTTAAATGTTGTAATGGCTTGGCTCCCTCTTACGTTGCTGACATGCTCACCAAATACACACCAGGGAGATCCCGCAGATCATCAGATAAAGAGCTCCTCACTACACCCAGAATCAACTCCGAATCAGCTCATGGCGCTTTCAGCCACTATGGTCCCACTCTCTGGAATTCTCTTCCACATGAAATACGGTCTGCTACAACAGTGTCTTCTTTGAAAAGTAAACTAAAAACATATATTTTTTCGCAAGCTTTTAGTTAAGTTTAAAGAGTGTATTTTATTTCTGTCTCGTTTGTTTTAAGATTTTTTTATTATCATCTCCCTTTTTAAATGATGATAATAATACATTCTTGTGTGATTGTATAATGTCCTAAATGGGTTTTTTTTATGCATGAAATATTTTTATTTTATTTTATTTTTTAAATTTTTTTTATCCTATATGCTATTTTATGTTCTACAATGTATCTTTGTTTTAATTTCTTGAAGCACATTGAGTTTACGCTTGCCGTATGAAATGTGCTATATAAATAAATTTGACTTGACTTGACTTGACTATTAGGCTCAGAGTTCGTAGAGAGGTTGGGTCCGCAGGCGAGCAGACTGGCAGGTGTAGTCGGCAGGTCGGTGTGGGCGGTCTGGCAGGCTGGCGGGCAGGCGGACTGGGCTGGAGAGGCACAGAGATCTATCTGCCGCAAGGCAGGAGCACAGAGGGAAAAAAACACAATAGTGAGACGGGCTCACAAAAACACACTTAGGAACGTTTAGAAGGTTCAATAAGTCACGTAAAGCTAATGTGAAGGCTCTTGATTAATTCACTGTAACTGGTGGAACAATCTGGCATCGGAGTGGAGGCATGACCGGGCTTAAGTAGCAGGGGGATGATGAATGAATAAAACCCAGGTCAGCCGGTAGACGGGAGCTGGTGAGGGGAATAACAAACAGGGGGAAAACACAGAATACCCCGATACACCCGACTGCCCCCACTCACACCATGACACTCCCGTTCCACTAAAAGCTACATCACGGTTACCACCCACTTCATCACCCCTGAGTGGGAAATGAAAAATCCAGTTTTATTAACGCGCCCGCTGTATGAACAACACATCAGCACCCAGTTAGATTAGAAGCTACAAGAGGCAGTAACAGAGTGGAATCTTGAAAAGCCCAGAACCATTGCAGTAACCACAGACAATGCAAAAAAACATTGTTAATGCAGTTAATGAAGCAGGACTGGGTCCACAAATTGCATGCTTTGCCCACACTTGGCATCACAGAGAGCTATGGCAGTCAACCAGGTATCTCGACTCCTGGGAAAAATCCGAAGAGCTGTTTCTTTTTTCCATCTGAGCACAATGGCTGCACATATTTTGGAGCATTTGCCAAAACATCGTCTCATCAGTGATGTTCCCACACGCTGGAACTCCAGCATTGAGATGGTTAAGAGGACAAGAGGACAAGAGGTTAAGAGGTTAAATGAGGACATTCCTCATCACCACTGACACCTTACTGGCATCAGTGGTGTGGCGCTTGAGTGGTTCAAGTCCTATCTATCAAATAGGTCCTTCTCTGTGTCTCTTGGTGATGCCTGTTCCTCTCATGCTCCCCTTTTTTGTGGGGTCCCCCAGGGGTAAATTCTGGGGCCCCTCCTTTTTTCCATTTACATGTTACCCCTGGGGAGAATCATTCAAAGGCACAACATTAATTTCCATTTATATGCAGTTGACACACGGTAATATGTACCGTTGAAACCTGGTTCTTCAGATGTTTCCCATATTCTCTCATGCCTGGCAGATATAAAAAACATGGATGTCCAACAACTTTCTCCAGCTAAATGATTCAAAAACAGAGGTTATCCTTTTCCCCCCATCTAGCTCCAGCACCTGCATTCCCGACAGCCTCCCCTCTACCCTTGGTTTCCAGAAAGAAGCTCGCAATCTTGGTGTCTTGTTTGACTCAGAGCTATTTTTTGATTCACAGGTAACCAAGGTATTGCAATCCTGTTTTCGGCAGCTGAGACGGCTAACTAGAATCCGTTCTTTCCTCTCTTCCACTGACCTGGAGAAGGTTGTCCATGCTTTTATCTCTTCAAGACTAGATTACTGTAATGCCCTGTACTCTGGGATCAGCAAGGGAAACATCCGCAGATTCCAACTTTTTCAGAATGCTGCTGCCAGGCTTTTAACAGGTACAAAGAGAAGTGACCATATCTCTCCAACCCTTGCTGCCAGGCCTGGAATTTCCCCATTTTAGGGGCAAGGCCACTTGGCCTTTTGTATTGTCAATTATTTAAGGGCACAAAGGCCAAAAGCCAGGGCAGTAAGGCCATAAAATAAAACAATGATTTTAAGTCCAAGTGAATTTAACTTAAAGACTAAGAATGTATAAATATCTGTGAAATGAAGACATAAAACAAGCTCAGGCGAGAAATGTTCAACTTTCAACTATTTATTAATTCATAAATGCATTTATTTTTATTTTATATTTATTTTGAACATATACTACAAAGTGACAATCATTTATGCCAGGTTATGTGATTAATCAGTCACTATCGTTTGAAGATGGGGATGGAGAGTCAGGTAGAATTTCAGCGTGTGAACCGTCCCAGTGTGAATGGATAAGCCGGAGGCGCGGAGCGAGGGCGTGTCGGTCTGACAGTCTGATAACTACACAGGTCCTTCACTCAACTAAATACAGAGAAATGTCCAACAAAGCAACGTTACAGGACCAAACAAAAGTAACGTAGTAACTGTAACTGTCTTTGGCAACTTATATGAGGAAAAAAATACCACAGCTGTACGTGGAGCAGCGTCTGTCCTCCCGACTCTTCGTCACATTTCTGCCTGAAAAACAGCGTCTGTCACCGGCAAAAAAACTTTAACTCACCGAGTGTTTTTGGTGAAAATAAATCACCGTGACCTCCCGACCGAGACTTCAGGGAACACCTGGGAAACACCGACATCGTCATCATGACGTGTACCATCACGCCTCTTTAGGAGCCGCAGCGCCGGCTTTCTGTGTGAATTACACAGCGGTACAGCGGAGATGCTTCGCTCTGTGTGAATCACCATCGGCGGAGAATTAGCGAACCACTGCTCCGGAGTTAATGCAGAGACGCTGTGTAAAAAGGGCTACTGTCTTAACTCAGACCCGGCGACTTTTTCCTCCTCCTCAGACCCAATGTCTCTGCCACGCGGACATCGGGGATGCGTTTGATGAAGTCTCCTGGTTAGCCAGTGATAGATTACTGTCAAACTGTTGTTGTAGCCCGCCTGAGCGGTTCATGCCAGGCTCGAATTGAGCCTACCACTGGTGATGTACGCATCGTCTCATTTGATGTTGCCAATATGTCATAAAAAGACGCACTTCTTTTCCGCAAAAGATGCCGGTGTTCAAAGCCGTGTTGACAGGGAAGAGGCAGAGGAGAAAACTGCAAAATCAACTAGGGCAATGCAGGCGGGGCATCAAGGCCACTGTGGCCTTAGTGCAGATATTTTTTTCAGGGGCACGAGGGCCATGGCCCTCATGGCCCTCGTGAAATTCCTGCGCTGCTTGCTGCTCTCCACTGGCTGCCTGTGAGTTTTAGAACTGATTCTAAGATTTTACAACTTGTTTTTAAAGTCCTGAATGGTCAGGCTCCTGCCTATATCCGTGACCTGCTTTTACCCTACGAGCCTGAACGCTGCCTGAGATCCGCTGGCACAGCTTTACTTATGGTCCCGAGGTCCCGTCTCATTACAAAAGGTGACCGGGCCTTCGCTGTCCGTGCTCCACAGCTGTGGAACTCCCTGCGCGCTGATCTCAGGCAGGCTACCTCGGTGACTTCTTTTAAATCTCTTCTTAAGACTCACTTTTATCGATTGGTCTTTTAATTTTGTTTCATTATCGTTGCATGATTACCTTGTTGAGGATGTGTGATTTTGAATTTCGAATTTTTAATTCCAATTTTAATTCTAGGCGGTTTTATTATGTTTTTTGTTGTTGTTGTCAGGCAACTGTATTTGGTATGTTTTCATTTCTGTTTTTATTTCTGTTGTACAGCACCTTGTAAAATGCTTTTGAAAGGTGCTATATAAATAAAGTTATTATTGTTATTATTATTACTGTCAGGGAAATCAAGCATGTACAGAAGAGGATTAGGGCCACATGTGAATTTTTTTTCAGGAAGTAAAAGGGAAAGAGACTAAACCAGACAACATGAACACGCAGCAGATAATGGAAGAACTCCGCACAGAAATGAAGCAGATGTTTCAGACCGTAAGGGAGACAAGTCTCCGCCCCCCTGGAGTGAAACAGCGACTGGGAGGGTGTCGAAAGTGCAGAGAGAGAGAGTGGGTGAAGACTGTTCACACTGTTTCAAGTGTGGGCAAGAGGGCCACTTGTCTCGTGGATGCAGGGCGCAGAGACCCTGGTCGGGAAATGGGCGTGGACTACAGGGGCGGGACCACCAGTAGTCCAAGACAGAGCGTCCCAAGATAAACAAGTGCCAGTCAGCTCAACAGTCTCTCCAGAGATAAAACTCAAAGAGACACCAACAGACACCTCACTGGCTGTGAACGTGGTTCAGTATCTACCAACCAAGGACCAATCACGACTAGTGGGACTGGTAGGAAAGAGATTTATGGTCAGTTGTTTCATGGACAACCACCCTGTTAAAGTACTGTGGGACACAGGGGCCCAGTCTAGCATAGTAAATGACATTTGGCGACTAAAACATCTGCCCCACACAGTCATAAGACCTATCTCAGAGCTTTTGGAGGGAGAGACCCTGACAGTTCTTGCTGCTAATGATACGCCTATCCCCTACATTGGCTGGATCGAGGTTAGCTTTAGACTGGACAGTGACCCCCACATGGCGAGTGACCTGCAAGTTCCTGTACTTGTGTCAAGTGATCGAGCAGTGGTCAGTGACCCCATTATAGGTTACAATGTCATCGAGGCTGTCATCAACAGAAATGAGGGCAAGACTAAAGGAGACAGGAAGCAGCTAGCACACAAAGTGAGTAAAGCATTTGCCATAACAGTGAAAACTGCTCAGAATGTGGTCAGGCTGATGCAAGGCAGCGGTTCCGATCCAGAGACTGGAGTTGCACGCACAGGTGGGAAAAGGGTGCACCTGCCAGCTAACCAAGTCATCACCGTTTACATTCGAGCACATGTGGGCCTACATGCTAGGGGCCAAAACATGTTGTTTTCACCGGACATGCTCCACCCCCCACCAGAAGGTGTGATCCTCAATGAAGTACTGGTGTGTGTCCCAGAGAGAAAAATACCATACATACCAGTCTCAATAACAAACACCACTGATCACACGGTTTACCTGGATCGACATAAAGTTGTCGGACACCTGGCATCAGTCAAAACAGTATACGCAGCAGCCATTCAGCACAAAGAGAACGAACCAGCACCCAGCAAGGCGGACAACACAGAGTTCAAGCCCAGAGAGACACCTAGCACAGCACAAACGGTTGGCAAAGGAGATGAAAGACCCAAGTCATGGGACCCCCCAGTGGATCTCAAACACCTGACTGAACCTCAACAGGAAGCAGCAAAGAAAGTACTGCGCGAGGAATGTCAGGCCTTTGCATTGGATTGTGATGATGTAGGCTGTATCCCATCTCTTAAGATGCACATCACCCTCCATGACACCAGCCCGGTGCAAAAGACCTACATGTCTGTTCCAAAGCCCCTTCACAGCGAAGTGAAAGAATACCTGCAGGATCTGTTGAACAAGGGCTGGATAACCCCTTCGCGGTCTCCATATTCATCGCCAGTGGTATGTGTACGTAAGAAAGACGGTAGGGGTGGTGAAAAAAGTTGATTATTGATTAATTGCGATTATGATATTGACGATTATGATTCGATTATTAAATTTCCAAAAATCGATTTAAAAAAAAAAATTATTATTATTTTTTTTTAAATAGTAATACAAACTGGAGTACTCCTCTTACTGGCTTCCGCTACATGGTCCACAGTCTGGAGCCAAGATATGTTATTCCATCCCGGAGCTTTTTCACACTTAAATCGATTCCAAATCTTTACAAGGGGACAAACTTTTCCGTGCAAGTGTCCCTCAACTCTGCTCACAGGGTAGCAATAACGTGCGATGCCTGGACATCCAGAGCTACAGCAGTTAATGGAAGCTAATGTCCTACATACTTCAGATGAAAGCTATGGATGATAGCCACACAAGCGCAAATATGTGTGAGTTTCTCAAAGCAATGGCAGACGAGTGGGGAATAGATAAACACGCCCTGGTTCTCGTCACCGACAATGCTTCTAACATGAGTCCGGCTGCTGAGCTTGGCAGCTTTCTTTTAACAGTGAAAGACTACATTTAACACAAATTAAAAAATAATGATTTTGATATTACAGTTACACTATACAATATTGAAGGTGCTGTGAGGTGTTACTCAAAAGATAAGTAAAATAATTCAGCAGCTGACTGATGTTAAATGGAAGATCAATAATCGTTAATAATTGACAATCGAATCGATAATCGTTAATAATCGAAAATCGATTTGTAATCGAATCGAGACTTCAATAATCGGAATCGAATCGAATCGGGAAATTGGGCCGATAAACCACCCCTAAAAGACGGCAGCCTCCGCCTCTGTTGTGACTTCAGGGAACTCAACCGCAAGTCAGTTCCTGACCCTCATCCGATCCCAAGGATCCAGGACATGCTGGATATGCTTGGTGGAAGCTCTTGGTTCTCTGTGCTAGATCAGGGTAAAGCGTATCACCAGGGATTCCTGGACAAAGAGAGCCAGCCGTTGACAGCCTTCATCACACCTTGGGGGCTCTACGAATGGCTGCGCATTCCCTTTGGCTTGAGCGCGGCACCAGCAGAGTTTCAAAGAAGCATGGAACACTGTCTGGCTGGCCTGAGAGACACGATTTGCCTCCCGTACTTGGACGACAACCTAGTTCACAGCAACAGCTTTGAGGAACACTTGGAGCATCTACGCCTAGTCCTCCAGTGCTACAAGAAACATGGTGTGAAGCTGCCTCCCGTCCTTGGGTACCCGGACTTTGCCCAGCCCTTCGTGCTACATTGTGATGCGTCCCAGGATGGCTTGGGTGCCGTGCTGTATCAGCGTCAGCAAGGGAAGATGAGAGTGATAGCGTATGGCCCCTGCACCCTGAGTCAGTCAGAGAAGAATTACCACTCCGGGAAGCTAGAATTTCTAGCGTTGAAATGGGCCATCTGTGAACGTTTCCGTGACTACTTGTATCATGCCTCGTCATTCATCGTGTACACAGACAACAACCCGTTGACTTATGTACTCACTACTGCAAAACTCAACGCCACGGGGCACAGATGGGTGGCGGAACTGGCTGACTACAACTTTACCATACGCTATCGCCCTGGGAAGAACAACTCAGATGCTGATGGGCTGTCTCAGATGCCTTTGAACATTGAGGAATACATGAACAGCTGTACGGCAGAAGTCAGTCAAGAGGCAATAGGTGCGTCTATTGAGGGCGTGACAGTGGAAAGGAAAGACCCGTGCCAAGGTATTGGAGTGGTCAGTATTAGTGCTTTGAGCCTAGTGGAAGACTGTGGGGGTGGCAGTGCTGGCCAGCCTCTTGCTCCAGCACAAATTCACAAGGCTCAGGAAGAGGATGAAATCTTGTCTAGAGCCCTCTGGTATAAAAAGCAGAACAAAAGACAGAGCAGAACTGAGGTGAAAACTGAGCATCCAGCAGTGGCTACACTGTTAAAACAATGGCAAAAGATCTGTGTGGATGAGAATGGTGTTCTGCGCCGAAGAACCGCCCAACGAGATCAGCTGGTGACCCCCATGGCTTACCATCCACTGATTTTCAAAGAATTGCACCAGGACATGGGTCATTTGGGAGTAGAGAGGACCCTTGACCTAATATGGGACAGGTTCTATTGGCCACAAATGCACCAGGACGTCGAACACTTTGTCACCAAAGTGTGTGAGTGTTTAAAGAAGAAACCAAGTAGACAGACACACGCACCCTTGACTCCAATCCAGACCACTTATCCATTCCAGTTAAGCCTGATTTATGCTTCTGCGTCGCGGCGACGGCGTAGCTACGTCGTCGACGCAGACCCCTACGCGGACCCTACGCCGTAGCCTGACGTGCGCCTCCAAAAAATCCTGACTACGCGTCACGTCGACGCGTCGAGACGCGAACGGCAAGGACTGTGATTGGTCCGCTCAGAACGTCATTTCCGGCAGTTGCTTTTCCGGTCAACAGTATAACAACACCGCCATTTTTAAAGTTTTGGCAGTTGGTACGAGCGGCACGGAAAAAATGGACCAGGCAGACGAGAGAATTATCGAGGAGGTCAGGAAATATGACCACCTTTACAACTCGTCTTCAAGACACTACAAGGATTGCCAAATGGCAAACAACTCCTGGCGGGAAATTTCGCACAACACAGGGCTGGAGGTAGCCGAATGTATGAAAAAGTGGAAGAACCTCCCCGACAAATATGTTCTGCTCCGGAAAAAAATGGCCACAAGAAGCGGCGACCCAGGCGGCCAAAAAGTGCCAGCTTTTTACCATTTTATGTCGTGGCTGGCACCACGTGAAGCACCGCGAAACGGACTCCAATTACGAGGCAAAGGTATGTGTGTACGTGTGCTTATGTGCAAACAACATGTAATATTGACTATTGGTTGTAATCAAACACATGGACTAATAAAGCATTCACTCTTGTCTTAAAAACAGACGTCGTCCAGTTCGGCAGAGAGCGACGCGGCCTCATCAGCGCCATTGTCTCCCCGGCCTTCCACACCAGAATTGCCGGCTCCTGCATCTCCTGGTCCTGCATCACCTGCTCCTCGTGCATCACCTGCTCCTCGTGCATCTCCTGCTCCTCCTGCATCTTTTGCCCCAGTTGAGTCCCCCGTATCTCGGCCGAAAAGAAAGAGGGACCAGCAGGATGACTTTGTAAAACATTTGGCAAACTTGGAGGAGCGCAGAATGGAGCTACAACAGCAGATACAGAAGATACAGCAGGGGACTGATGAGTGCTCCAGGTTCGGGCAAACAGTGGCCGACCTGCTCCGCAGAGTGCCAGAGGACCTGAGACCAGATATTATGTTTAAAGTCTATGCACTCATCCATGAGAGTAGACAGTAGTCGAACTAAAAAAAAAATGTAAATAGTTGTAAATAGTTTTGTTTGTTTTTGTGTGGTTTGAGTGCACTTTGCTGTGACTTTTTATATTGTACTTAACTTTGCACTTTGCTGTGACTCCTTATATTGTACTTGTGTGTGTATATATATATATATATATATATATATATATATATATATATATATATATATATATATATTCTATTTATTACTTGACATACATTACAGTGTATATGTATATTGAAGAATAAAACACAAGTTTGTTTTCAAAGAGTTGTTTTGATGTTTATTTTCAACAACATAGACAGTTTACCCACACATCATCACTGATTGAGTCTGCCTCGGCAAACCATCTCGTTTTGCCATGGCACGGTTCCTTGAGGTGACTGAAAGAAAGCCATCAGGTCATTTCGAACAGCCAAGGCAGCTCTGGTGGAACGGGCCCTGGACATCTGTGTGGGATCCACAGGTTCGACGAGGTTTGAATCATTGGCCACCACTTTTCTCCACTCACCAGGCTGCACCGATCCAGAACTGTCACTGTCCACAAAATTCGATGGGATGTATCTGCTGTCTGGGGTGCTCACTTCATCAGTGTAGGTGAGGTAGTTGTGTAGGACCACACAGGCTTTGACAACATCCACAGCTTTTTCTGGAAGGAACTCTATTGTTCTCCCAAGAATTCTCCACCGCGCAGTCATGATGCCGAATGTGTTTTCAATTACGCGCCTGGCCCTGGAGTGGCGGTAGTTGTAGACCTGCTTGTCCATGCTCATGCCTAGTCCCGTATAGGAAAGCACAATAAATTATTATTATACAATAATAACTATATATATTTTATTTATATGTATATATATATATATATACACACACACACACACACACTATACTATACTATATACATACCAGGAAAGGGACGCATCATGTTGCAGTGCAGGGGAAAGGCAGCATCAGCAACAATGACATGAGGGATCTGGACTGCGGTCCCTGGAAGTTTAGCTGGTGGGGGCAGATTGAGCTTATGGTCGAGCAGCATTGACCCAAACTCGCTCTCTTTGAAAATGCCACCATCGCTCTCTCTTCCATATCCTCCCACGTCCACCATTGTGAAACGGTATCTGTAAAACACATAAATTCAGAGCATGTTGTTAGTGTGGTTACTGTGGATCTGTACACAGGTATAACATGGACTCAGATCAAACGAACAAGTTTTAAATTATTTAGCTCGGTTACCTGGCATCGCATGTTGCCATCAGCATAATGGAGTGATTCCCTTTGTAGTTGAAGTAGTCGCTTCCTGCATGTGGCGGTGCTTTTACGGTAACATGTTTACCATCGAGGCTTCCAACGCAGTTTGGGAAGTTCCACAGCCGCCAGTAATCTGCTGCCATGGCTTCCCACTGGCTGGTTGAAGGACATGGCAAAAACTCGGGCTGAAGGGCTGTCCACAATGCTTTGCAGACCTCAGACAAAGCGCTGGACACAGTGCTCGACGCCAGTTTGTAGCTAGCCGCCACAGCTTGCTGGCTTCCACCCGAGGCTAAAATCCTCAGCGTCACCGCCAGTCTCTGGGCAACATCAACAGGCATGCTGTGCGTTGTCTGGTGTGATATTAAAGGCTGTATACGGCGAAGAAGATCGTCAAATCTGCCCGTGGACATTCTAAAGTACCGAAAGTGCATTTCTTCATCCAGGTTCCTCAGTGGGCGAACCAGTGTGGCAAATTCACCCGTTCTCAGCCTCGACTGGTTCAGCGGTCGGACAGACCACCTCCGCAAATGTCTTCTGCGTCTCCTCCGCTTCAACATTTGTAACAACAGCATTTGTTGTTCAATATTCACGAGCTCCATCTCCAAAAACACCCGCTCCATCTCAGTTGCCATTGTTTACTGTCTGACCGGAAGAAAACCAAGACATCCGATATGAACCCCCCGAAACCAAACAAAGACACAGCCACACCCCCCTAGCAGCTTGGCGGTGAATTGCAGAACAACGCGTTCCCTCGACGCAGAACTTCGAATGCTCAATGACGGCGTAGGGTCGACGACGTAGCTACGCCGTCGCCGCGACGCAGAAGCGTAAATCAGGCTTTAGTCTCAATAGACTTTCTTCATTTGGATAAGTGCAAGCATGTTGCACCTTCTTGGTAGTCATGGATCACTTTACAAGATTAGCACAGGCCTATGCCACAAGGAACAAATCTGCGAAAACTGTGGCTGATAAGATTTTCAATGACTTTGCTCTAAAGTTTGGCTTCCCAAGCAAGTTGCATCATGATATGGGGGGAGAGTTCGAGAACAGACTGATGGCTAGGCTAAAGGAACTCTCTGGCATCCAGGGGTCACACACAACACCCTATCACCCACAGGGAAAAGGGCAGGTAGAGAGATTCAACCGTACTCTGCTGTCCATGTTGCGCACCCTAGAGGAAAAGGAGAAGGAAGATTGGAAAGAGTCCTTGGCTAAAGTTGTCCACGCATATAACTGCACAAAGAATGAGACAACAGGCTACGCACCTTATCACCTCATCTTTGGACGCTCTCCCCGCCTGCCAATCGATCTGCTCTTCAATCTCAAAAGAGACGAGGACCATGGAAGCTACGAGGACTATGTGAGCCATTGGAAAAGGAAAATGCAAGAGGCCTACCAGATTGCTGCCAGAAACGCAGACAAGGGAGCAGCGCGTGGGAAGGCCCACTATGACAAAAAGGTGCAGGGGAGAGATCTTCAACCAGGTGATCGGGTCCTCATCCGAAACCTCACTCCCAGGGGTGGGCCTGGGAAGATCAAATCTCTCTGGGAGAACCAGGTTTACTAGGTGAAGGAGAGGAAAGGTGACAACAGCCCAGTCTACCAGGTCAGTCCAGAAAATGGCAACGGGAGGGACAGAGTGGTTCACCGAAATCTTCTGCTGCCGTGTGACCACTGACCCCTGGAGCGGCCATCCGTCATGACATCTCAGCCACAGAGAGACTCACAGAGCCTTGCTAAGAAAAAGATGGGGCCACACCGTAAGCGACTACAGCAGCCAGAGTCGGTCAGCAACTCGGATGATGACTACGAGGGTACCTACCAGTGACATCAGGACACCAGCAGGGGAGACCAACAAAAGAAATCATCATGAAACCCACATGCTGAGCCCTTCTGGTCCAGGCAGAGTCGTCAACATCAGTCAGAAGAGGATGTGCCACTACAACATCAGTCAGAAGAGGATTTGCCACTACAACATCGGTCAGAAGAGGATTTGCCACTACAGCTTCAAAGAACTGTACTCGCCTCAGACAGTCATAGCAGTGAGGAGGGAGATACCCCAGACTCAGACACTGACTTGCCACAAGTAAGACAACGACTTGAGAGACTGAGACAGAGACCTGTGGTATTGAGTTATGACACGTTGGGCCAGCCATCGTTGGTACAGAGAGACTGTAAAGTAAAAGAGACTCAAGTTACAGAGACTAAGACCTTTTGGAGGCCTTGGAAGGTAGAGGTCTGTTGAAACACCTACCAGGGTCCATAGAAATGTCAGGAGACATTTAATTTTGTGGGGGAGAGTGTGGCACATGGTGTTTGTAAAGACATTGCAATATTGGTCCCCCCCCCCCCCCCCCCCCCCACTAATTTTTGAATTCAGTGAAAGCTAAGGTCTCTAAAAGCAAGGTAATTAATTTGTCAGGCATCTGTATTATTCTGTTATTAGGTCTGGTTACTGGGATTTGTGGTTATTTTCCACTGCTAAGAACAGTATGGTCAGCAGAGGGCGCTCTGGGCATTCTATTAGGGCATCAGTAGCTGACACCAGTAGACGAGAAGAAGTCGTCAGTGCGTCATGAGTTAGTGTACGAATGCAAGCAAAGGAGAGCGCTTCTGATTAATATTGTGTTGTTATATTTCCAACAGGTAAGCTGACCATAAGACAGAAACAATATATTAGACAATAGTAATACACTGGAGTAAAGCTTTCGTATTAAACTGTAAGATGAAGAGACAATGAACTTGATCGAGGCCGAGTGTGTGCGAGTGTGTGTGTGTGTGTCGCCCCGTTTCTGTGAAAATGGTGGTGCTAACCAAGCCCGCTCCCAAAGCTAAAGCTAAGAGACTGTCTGGTACCATAAGTTGTGTGAGCTAACGTCCATTGAATGAATGAACAGCCCGATACTGTAGAGCTAGGTGTAGTAATAAACTATGCCTAATATGGCTGAGTTGAGGAAAGAGTTATTGGAGTAACCGGAGCTAATGCTAATCGGCGCTAAACGTTGTTAGCATGCTAATTGCCGCTAGCTTGTGAGTCATCTAACTAAATGATGATTAGTAAGTTACAGAGTTTAAAGTGTGTTGTGAGAGTTCATACAGTGGTCATTGTTAATGTTTTATTGTCACTGTGGTTTTGATAGTGATATGCTTTTGGTATAAAATACTGTACAGTTTCAGTTCCTATGGTTGTAATTCATGTATACGTAAAAGGGCTAAAAAGACAAGTTCATATTGTTATACATGCTAGAGCTAAGTTAAACACATACTAGGTTTCACCTATCACTTTCAGGAAACTGCTGGTTCTGTGTATATCTGAGTAGAAGAGTAATTTACAGCTACTGTGCTTACATGATACTTGCCTGTGAATGAAAGAGATGTAATTTAGTATATATCTTCTGTATCCAGGAGTGAAAACATGTGTAGTGACCAGTGTTGGGAAGATTACTTTGGAAATGTAGTTGGTTACAATTACAAGTTACCCTGTTGAAAATGTAATAGTAGTGTAACTATTTCAATTACTTTCTCAAAGTAATGTAACTAATTACATTTGATTACATTATGATTACTTTTCTTAATTTTGAATGAAATCTCTCAACTGCTAACCATTTTCACATTTTAAGACCTATAGTGTGATAAACCTTTCAGTTCAAAGGTTTAACCATATATTATGAGTCTGACATTAGGCCTGTACTGCGAAGGAGGCTCACTTTCTCACTAAATGGACTAAACGGGCTGATTTCAGCCAAGAGGAGCAGGTTGTTTTAATGGAGAGAGTATGAGCGATACAAAAAAGCCTGATCACAGCCTGAAGCAACAGTGTTGCTGCAAATATGACAAGAGGAGGCTGATTTTAATTTCTGACAGCTCTAGATTGAGCTGCTTTTAAATGTGAAGCTTTAGAGCAACAGCAACTGTTGTTTTAAACTGTGTTTTATATTGTTTTCATATATTTAACTGATCGCAATTATAAAATGCCAGTGTGTGTTTTATTGAAAGCGAGGCTGGGTGTGCGTATGAAAATAGGTTACAGTGGGTTTTTTAGGTGCTGTAGCTACAAGCAAATCTCATGTTTTTAAATGTGAGAAAACAGAGTAGACTACTCAAGATTTGCGTTTGGGCAACACATAACCGGCGAAACAATTAATGTATTCATGGCCACATTAAGTTAAATTATCTGTCCTGCTGCGAGCACACAACTTATTTCAGTGGTGACTGACTGTATATAAAAGTAAATAGGCTATAGCCTAATAAATGACCTCCTGACACGAATCGGATCAACAGCTGAGCAGCATATCCCCTCTGCTGAACATCTGTCGGCGGAGACGCTCAGAGAGAAAGTAAACAGCAGCGGATCAGCGCGATCTCTCCCTCCGTACAAATGTTCTGATCCAGCTCCACTGGACTTTCAAAGGTGACGTCAGCTGTAAATGAGTTAAATAGTGTAACAGCGGCGCTTTTATAGCCGATTGTATGATTAAACTCTGAACAGAACCTGGTCGGGACCAGGTTATGAGCTAAGCATAAGTTACCATGGTGATCTAGCCGGGTTAAAAGAGAGCCACCTTTGAAATACAGGGAAGCCTGGCTTCTGTCAGTATGAAGTGTTTTTTGTATTTCCAGCCCAGGGCCATCTTTTGCGCCGCTGACACTGTTACTGCTGAGTCTGACTGCTGCCGTGCGGTTTGTCGGTTGAGTCGAATGGCACATGACCAGATAGAGCCAATCACAAGCGTCAGTTTTGGCAGGAGTATGTTGATATGAAAAAAACTAAAAACAAACATGAATCCAGGGGGGCGAAAAACTATTTGATAAATCCCAGCTTTTGCGGCGATTTTTCAAATGTAACTTCAGTTGTAATCATTGAAATTTCCAAAAGCAACTGTAATTTAATTACATATTTTCTCCCAGTAATGTAACGGATTACAATTACGTACATTTTGTAATTAAATTACGTAACGTCGTTACATGTAATTCGTTACTCCCCAACACTGGTAGTGACAATGCAAAGTGGTATAGACAGTAACGTGTGTTTATGGCATGGTATATGACTTGTCAATGGCATTTGAATGTGAGTGTATGTGTGATATTTGATTGTAGCTAATACTAGTAGCTGATGCCAGTAGACGAGAAGAAGTCGTCAGTGCGTCATGAGTTAGTGAACGAATGCTAGCAAAGGAGAGCGCTTCTGATTAATATTGTGTTGTTATATTTCCAACAGGAAATTAAATATGTTGCACAAGAGTGAGCTTCCAGTCAGTCTTATGAGTGTAACAACTGCAGGGGATATAGTTGCTGCCAACAGATCTGCCCTCACTACAGACAATGTAGATAAACTCATTTTTTGGGAAAAAAAAACAAAAAACAAAACCAAAAACCCTCAAAATTGAATGACACTTTAGAACCTTCTCAAGAGGGGCATATTTGACCTAACAGACTCAGTTAATCACACATATGATGATTCGCTCCTAAAGGCACAGATTTTATTTTTCTCATATTTTGTGTATTAAATTTGTATTTTCACATCAGGAGATGCTATTCAGTACTGTTTGTAAATGTTTTGTTTGACTTGTGCCAGTAAACCACATTGAAAATGTTTCTTATAATGATGTTACCAAAGTGCCAGTTGACAAGAAGTTTTACCTGACTACGTCAGTCTATCCTTTGAGAATGATATACACTACTCACAATAAGTTAGGGATATTGTGGGAGACTCAGTGGATTTCATACATACGGTGTTTGTTTCACTTCAGAGAGTTTTGGGATAGGGAGGCAATTGTATTGGGGTGATAGACACACCTCATTTTGTGTTTTCCACGTAATGGTCTCACTGTGTACAGTGTGCCTTACATATTGGGGCCAATACCAAAAAACTAAAAGACAACCCTTTTCAATGTGGCATCAATTTCAACATTCTGTGGGTATAAAAAGCTGGTATTGTCAGTAATTCCAAGTTCATCATTCAAACAGCCATGAACACACGACGTCACTTAATGGACGAGCAGCGCCACCTGGCCATAGCGCGCCTTCGGGTCGATGGCAGGCAGTCAGATGTTGCTCGTGAACTTGGTGTGTCTCAAAGTGTCATCAGCAGACTTGCATCAAGACACAGAACTACTGGCAGAGTTTGTGACAGACCCAGGAGTGGAGCCCCACGAGTAACAGACCGCGACGATCACCAGTACCTAAGGACCTATGCACTCAGACATCGTTATGCAACTGCCACACAGCTGCAGGCCCATTTACGAGATGTGAGGGGTACTAGGGTTTCCAGACGAACCATTCGAAACCAACTCCACCGCTTTGGCTTGAATGCCAGACGACCGTTGCAGGTGACTCCACTGACACCAAGACACCGCCGTGAACGTTTGCAGTGGGCACAAGACCATGTGACCTGGACAATGCAGCAGTGGTCTACCGTCCTGTTCACTGATGAGTGTCGGGTCACCTTGCACAGAAATGATGGTGGTCAGCGTTGCTGGAGAAGGCGAGGTGAGCGATACGCTGAGGTCAACATGGTCCCCAGGATTCCCCAGGATGAGCTGGGTTGTGACTGTGTTAACAGAGAGCTGTAGTGATTTGTTTTCCTCAATGACAGTACCCAGTTGTTCCTTACTGTATTCAAGGTTTTGTGTAGGGCTGAAGTTCCTGGTATAAAACTTTGATCAGTGCGATTCTGACATTGAAAGGGAATTCTACTCATTGAAGTTTGAGAGTTGCTAATTCTCTGAAGAATTTCAGACTGGGTGTGATGAATCAGGTGTTCTATAATACGTGCAACCAAAAGTGTTCTTCCAAATTGTCCTGACTTATATACTGTTAGGTAACAATAGAACAGTGGTAACTGAGGGAATAAGGTTGGCATTAGAAATGTTTGTTTGTCTGTGGACAAACAAACAGTGGTAACTGAGGGAATAAGGTTGGCATTAGAAATGTTTGTTTGTCTGTCAAAAAAATAAAATTCCACAGGAGCCCAAATTCAATAATGTCTTCCACACCATTTCCACCGTCACGGCAGCGATAAAAAACGATACAGTTGCTGGAGCTGATAGCAGTCGTTCCAGACAATGCTAGTATTTCCACCGGCTGCGCCACGTCACATCTCAGCAGCATCCCAGAAGCAGCTTTCGACTCTGCACCACAGAGAATATGCAGCAAGTCTATTTATGACTGAAACGGATCACAGCTGCGTCATTCTACGCAGAACAGATCGAGCCAAACAGGATGTCAAGCAGCCAAATGGTCATAATGGCCATAATGCATTCAGCCAAACACCCAGTGCTGACTCGGGCTTTACAGCACAAAAATAAACATTTTTTTTTATTTGATATGAGGGTATTAACACCACAGCTACTGTACCAGATACATGTAACAATAGTATTTTTACGTAGATATTGCTTTCCCTGTTCCATTTGTGGTATAATGTAATCTGTTGGCACCGGATACACTGGGGTTGCCATGGATCGGGCTTATAGAGCTTCCAGATCATGGGGGTCACTTAGTTAACTGCATGTGGACAGTCATGTACATCCTGCCAGGTCACCATCCCATGGAAGCTCCTGAGCTAACTCACATTTCTTGGCTCATTTATGTTCTGCACAGCTCTGGTTTTGGAGTTCTGGATCTGGCCTCATGCCATCTACTGGGACAGTGTTGCCAAGGAACTTTATCTTTCTCTTTCCAAACTTACACTTTGACATATTTGGTGTAACTCCAGCCTTTACTCCTCACTCCAGTATAGCATGAAGTCTCATGTCATACTCCTCCTTTGTGGCCCCCAAGATGAGGATATTATCCATGTGGCAGACCACACCTTGCAGGCCTGCTGTAATCTCAGTCACCATCATTCATTTCTTCTGATTGTTCAGCCTTTGTAATGGCTTAAGTGAGAGTGAGGTCTTTGTTAAGCTGCATCTTCTCTGACAGTGACAAATCTTTAAGACCCACTCCTAGTCTGTCTCTCAAAAGTTCATCATGCAGTTCTCCATACTCAGAGTTCTCTGCCAGTGCATATAATGCTGTGATTAAAGAATCAATTGTCTCTGTAGACTGCTGCACTCTTTTTGAACTCAGCCTGCTTGCAGATCACATTTTTCTTTGGAATTAAATATGTGTTGAATCCATTTTATTACTGCATATTGCTGGCGCTGCTCGCTCGTAAGCTTGAGCCCCTGTAGCACGTCTTCAGCCTCGTCCCACATGCAGTAGGCGAGCATGTTCACTGTATTAGCAGCAGAGGAGTTGTTCAGGTTACTTGCCAGTCTGAAGTGTTTGAAACGCCTTATCTACCTCTCCCACTCCTGTGGTTTTGCAAAGTTGAAGGGCTCTGGGGGTTTGATGTTGAAAGTCGCCACCGGAGGTGCCGCCATCTCTGGCCATGATCACTCTACGGGTGCCGCTGCCTCGCCTTCCGTGTAGCCGCGTAGTTGCTAGTGGTGCTGACTTTCCTCCCACCTTTCTCAAAATGATCCCACTACTGACACCATGTTGTGTTGGAAAAAAGATGGAATGCTTTGAGATTGGCGTTGCGTTACCTTTACTGAAAAACCAGTAGGTAATACATGACTGCCCACAACAACTACCATTCTGTGTAGAGTCGGGGCAAATTAAACAGTCTGACATACAGGACACATGTGTTACTGTGCAGTATGCTGCAACCTCTGGCTGGCACAGGGAAAACAAACTACTCACATCGGTGTGTATTTGAATGGTATGGGCTAATAAAATATGGTTATGCACTTGTAAGAGTAAATTACTCTTTGATCAGACAATTTCATCTTAAACCAGTTGCTACCAATTGGTGTAGTCTTTTGCCTGTTACTCAGACTGGTTGGTAAAATCTAGAATCTGTTATATTTATGTGTGGGAAATGGAGTATGCTTAGATTTCATTTGACATAGACTCTTCAAGCTTTTAGTGAATTAATGAGTGGCACAATATATGGACATTTATAAAAATAAAGTCCAAAATTTTCTCTGAATTCACAGAATTCAGACTTGTTTTGTGGAAAGCTGGAGGAGGGATTATGTGATGTAACTCTGATGGCACTTATATCTGGTGCTCAGTAATACACTGGTTGGCCTGGTTGAGGCACTACAAGTCAGTTTCAGAACCTCTGCTTGAATTTTGCTAAAATCTCAGGGGAATAGGCTTTTGTTGCTGTGTGTTTCAAGTCCTGCGTCATTCGTGGTGGATAAGATGTTCAGAGTTAAAAAATGTAAAGGACGCTGCTACCGAAGCAGCAAATTTTCCTCAGTGCTTAAGCTGGTTTCTTGACGTAAAGAACTAACTTCTGTTAACCTACAAGAATTCAAATGCAGAGTGCAGAATATTCAATATGTGCTAAGGAAAGATGCCAGACTGATGTTACAACTACTACTAAGTTGGGTTGCTAGGATACAAAGGCAGGCTGGAGTGAGATGGTGGGGGGAGTTGGTGCGCGTGTGTGTGAGGGGGGGGGATCCGATGGTACTGCTGCTGAATGCTTACCAGACATCGAGGAAATGTAGAGTGTAACAGAAGGGAGGAGGGAAAGACAAAAATAGGGAGATGAATAAAGGGGGGAGGAGAACTAAAGAGAGAAAGGAGAAGGGAAGAGAGATGTGCAGAGAACAAAGGATGGAGAAAATATGCGCATGTGGATGTGTGTAAAGCTGAGGCTGTGTGCATAACTCTAGGGAGCAAGGGAGGACGAGAAATGTAGGAGGCATCGAGATGATAAAGCAAGAAGCCAATGTATGAGAGAGATGAAGATGCACCACATGACCAAAAGTTGATGGACATCTGAACCTTACACTGTATATGATTGTTAATCATGTGAAGTATGGGCATTAACAGGTTTTCCTCTCCACACCAGATGTTGGACCCATGCCTACAAAGATGTACTAGCATTAAAGAGGGTGAGCAGTGATGGTGCAACCCTGCCACAAAAATGTGAAGCTACAGCCGCTGAACGCATTAGCTTAGCTGTTCAGTTTTAGGACTAGTTGACACAATCCCTTTCTTGTTTGCACATACCTTAAGATGTTGCCATAGTTAGTGGGCACCCTCCATCCTCAGTGTTTCACTGATGAGCCAACACCTCCAGTGGGCTCAGGAATGAGGCCTGGTATCCAGGTTCACCCCTGGTGGTGTCATCTAGTTCCTGATATTATTTTGGAGTCTAATGTTGTCCCTCTTATTCCAGAGCCTCTGGCCTGCCCCTTAAGCAGCACCAGTGAGTACATCGATGTCTTGAAGTTGGGCCTGGCCACAGCACTGCATATTCTTAAGAAGCTGGTAGTTAACATACCTACACAGATTCTGCAGGCAAATTCCACTGGGTAAACTTCAGATTTCCAGACACATTCAGAGTTGGCTGACAGCTTAGTGTACATAACCCTCTCACATTGGTAGGCCTCGTTCACAGCATCCTCCTGGGGCACTGCCAGCTCTATGATATAGACAGTGTGAAGTGAGGTGCACCACAGTACAAGGTGTGGATTGCAGTTGGTCTCTATGATCTCAGTTGGGAAGCAGAGCCTCTGTCCCATGTCCGAGAGTAATAGTAGTCCAGATGATATACAACAAATTTTAGGTGAATCGTTCTCTCTTTCATAAAAGCATTGCTGGGACCTTACCACATGGTCAACACTAGAGGGGCCTGAGTGTAAACCAAAATCTAAAATGCGGCTTCCACTAACAAAGCCAGGAAACAAAGGAAAAAGTTCACCAATCCAGTGCCACAGTGTAAGCGACACCTGATTGCTACAGTTCCCCAGGTTTGAGGCTCCGTTCTCCCATTGGCTGGAAGTACACCTGAATGTACCGTGAGTTCTGGTACGACAGCCAGATGCATGAAGAGCTTAAGTACAGTTGCAAGCCTTGCATTGTAATGTGTTGCTGGAAGCAACCGCTTTCGCTTTTGCAGCCTTTACTAAAGGGGAGCAACCAAACATTTGGATTTTACCTTCACCTAGGCCGGAGTCTTTTATAATGTTACATATGGTATCATTGTACAGATACCTCTTCAGTGTTATCACGTTTGGTTCAGGAGCTATGACGCAAAATACATAATTCAATTATGGTGGACAGTAAAATGGCTTCCATGGCCACAATGCTGTGTTTTGCAATGGCTCCATCTCTGAAAACGTTCAAGGCCCCAAACTATACAGCTGTACAAAGTTTAATTCTTTCACTTAAAGTTAACGATTTTTTTGCATATCATCTGGACTACGTAGAATTTGAGTGTATTAAAATCTGCAGGTTTGATGAACTCACCTCTCTCATCAACCTCGTTCTCAGCAGCATGTTTCAGTGGAAAAGTTGAACCCAATCTACTTTACCTGTCCAACACCAAACAGACAAGGTTAGCATTGAGCCTGTAGTAGACCATAGTGAAACATAGTAGACCATTGTGTTCTACTAGTGCAACACCATGAATGCCTTCAAGGAGAGACTGTACCAGAGTATGTGCCACCATCCCCATCTGTGGGATTCATTTGATCTACAAAAATGCAGTAGCTGTTTAAATTAATCCCATTGGGGTTTGATGGGGTTGAGGCCTGGGCTCTGTGCTACCCTAGTAAAAGTTATTTCCAGACCAAACTGAGTAAACCACACACACACACACACACACCTCCCTAGACTGTACCTCAAAGTTGTGATGAGACAATTAAGATTTTCCTTACACCATACATGGTTGCCAGTGTATGAATAGTTGAATGCCGACTTGTGTTTTTGTAAAACACTTTGGGTGGTCACTAAGACAGGCAAAGCACTGTATAAAAACAATCCATTTACCGTTTTGCATGGTTTCGGCAATACGGCATAAAAGCGATTTAGTGACAGACAGAATGTAACATTTACATTCTTGGTCATCATTTCCATGCAGTATTGTGTCACAAGATAACAGTGTGTGAAAGAGATGAAGGATATGAAAGATAGAGTGCTAGAGAGAGAGAGAGGGTGCTAGACCCTGAGACGGATAAAGAGAGCGAGTGAAGCAGCATGCTTCTAACCTGAGGGCAGAGCAAAGTATGATATTCCCATGGCTACTATAGTGACAGACACCAACACCAAAACAGACAGCTGGCTGCTTAACTCTCAGCATCAGACCCTCTTTAATCGGACAAAATACAGCCCAGCCAAGAGCTCGATGGATGGATACATGCACACACGCACACACACACACACACCAGACTCTTCTTCGCAGTTACAGCTTTGACTCCAAAATGAGGATAAATATTTGACAAGGAGCGCCTTGTGAATTGAATTTGCAGACAAATCATGTCGCTTCCTGTATCCATGGCAAAACAGCCCCTCACTCTTTAACAGATGATGTAGGTCAAATACAGTGTGGCTTCTTGAGACAGCCTGCAGCTAGGGGTCAACCTGTCTGTTAAGCTACAGACCTGAATGTGAATGTGGTGAGGTGAGTGTGTGGGTGGAGGCCACCAGAACCTAACTACCAAACAATGCCACCTGAGGAATTTCACCCCAGGAAATATCTTATGAAAATCTGACTAAGACTCAGTTAAACACATGTTCATTTAACTGAGACGTGGTTCCATAATAAAGCCAAATTTCAAATTGAAATAATTAGTAAATGAAGAATCTGTGGAGAAGTGGGTTAATAACACAGGGAAAATCAAATTATGAAAATATAACCATTTTTTTGATGGATTCTGTAATAAAAACAGTAAAATGGTTTCTTTTTCAATCAATCAATCAAACTTTATTTACAGAGCACTTTTCATACATCGTAATGTAGCACAAATAGTGAGGCGGCTTAGCTGAAAAATCGTGCACTTTGTGATAAAAGCATGAAATTTGGTACAGTTAAGGCCGAAGGCGGTATGAAAAAAATTGGATATCGGGCCATTGTGAATATTTAACATTGCAGCCATGATGGCCATTTTAAAAATGGCCGCCAAAATATGATGTTGATGATCTTGTTAGATAAAATGTATTTACCATACCTAGTTTAAGGAAATTTATACAATAAAAATTCAAGATGATTGCCACGATCACCATGAACATTGTAATTTTAATAGTTTCGTATATTGCATATAATATGGTCGATCTCCAAAAATAATTGTACATTTTATCATCCAGAAAAAAAATCCGCAATGTGTAATAAGCCCAGAATCTTCCTTTGTTCTCACAATTCAAGATGGCCACCATTTACTTGCAGATATCATACACAAATGTAAGCGGTGCTAGTTAAAATTAGCTAAAGGGAATTTAGTTTAATTTAAATCTTTTTCCTCAAACTTCACAAATACCTAAGTCTCAAAAATAGGGACATGTTGATGTCACCTTCAAGTCCTTCAATTCATTGGAAAGATCAGATATGACTTGACCATTGCAACATGCCTCGAGTTCATTTTTGTCATATGTTCGGCTCTAGGTAGGCTTACAACTAGATAAATTAAACTTATTTTAAATCTTATTTTGTTATTACAATAATCTCACATCTAAATAAATAAAACGTATTTCAGAAAAACCCTTATTTTTCCCCCATTGACACCCTGTTCCACATAAATTCCACATCCACGGACATAGACCAAGCTAAAAGGAAGTTATTTGCAAAGAGGCACAATGTGCAGTCATTTCCTCCAACAAAGGCTGCCCTAAAAGAGCATGTTAAGAGGGCAGTCTATCAAGGAGGCCATGTATGGGGTCAGATGCTGGTGTCAACACCAGAGCTTCCTTCTCCTTGTAGATGGGGCTGGTCAAAGGCATCTGAGGGTCATTATGAAGCTTATGCAAAAAAGCGGCCTTACCCCCAATTTCCACTGGATACATGTCCACTGCATTACTGCTCCGATCCGGTTTTGCTCCGCCGTCCAGCCATCCCCACCAGTTGCGGTTTGAGTCCAAGAGTACCCATCTGCAGTCAAAATGGCCGACAAGGGCGCCGCCATATATCCAATCCATACTGGAAGTTCCAACCGGAAGTTGGTTAATCACCAAAATAAAACCAAAATAAAAGCCGCCATTTATCCAATCCATAACAGAAGTCCCAACCGGAAGTTGGTCAATCACCAAAATAAAACCAAAATAAAACCGCCATTTATCCAATCCATACCGGAAGTCTCAAGCAGAAGTTAGTTAATCACTGAAATAAAAGCTTAAAAAACACGTACGTTTACACCATAGACTGTATGGTTAACACATAACATAATTATATGCATTTTGTGCATTTACATGTTTATCGTAACGGTATAATTGTTTAGTTAATTGTCTCGCCACGACTTTACTCAGAAGTTAGTTAGAAGCCTATAATAATCACTAAGTTATAATGTTATAACGATTATTATCCAACAATATGAGGAGACTCATGCAAATCATGCAGGTTGCCAGCTCTCTCCCACATCCAGTGATAGCAGTATCACTGGATGCGGAGAAAGCATTTGACCGCATTGAATGGCAGTACTTGTTTTACACTCTGTCCAGATATGGTTTTGGTCCAAGATGCTTACAGTGGATCAGAGCTCTGTATGATGAACCCGTGTCAGCAGTTAAGAGCAATAATATAATTTCAGCACCATTTCAACTTTATCGCTCTACAAGACAAGGCTGCCCTCTATCTCCACTATTATTTATCTTGGCATTAGAGCCTCTTGCTTGTACAATAAGGATGGAAAGAAATATTACTGGTGTTTCAATTGGGGGTTATGATTTCAAACTTAATATGTATGCAGATGATATTTTGTTGACTTTGTCAAAGCCATCGTGCTCAATCCCTAGAGTATTGGAAATTATAAAAACATTTGGCAGTCTGTCAGGCTATAAAATAAATTGGAGCAAAAGTGAAACCATACCCTTAAATCATTGTACATACATTACAGATCTGGGATCCGCTCCGTTTATATGGAAAAGAGAGGGGATGAAATATTTGGGCATTAAGATTAGTACACCTATCAGTAAAATGTTTGAATTAAATGCTCAACCTTTGGTAAATTCCATAAAGGAAGATCTTAAAAGGTGGTCTAACCTGCCTTTGTCCTTATGGGGCAGAGCCGAGGTGCTCAAGATGAACATTCTACCAAGATTAATCTTTTTGATTTCTTCCATTCCTCTACATATATCTAAACCTTGGTTTGATAATATAAATAAACTGTTCTCCAATTTCTTGTGGAAAGGAAAGAAGCCCAGAATGAATAGCTCCAAATTATCATTGCCAAGAGATAAGGGGGGCTTGGGAATCCCAGATGTGTATATGTATTATTTAGCATTTAATGTGCGATTCCCTTTGATGTGGGGATATCAACATAATAGAATCCAAGGTAGTTGGGAGTGGTTGGAAGAAGCCATTGTAAGGGACAAGAACAAATTAATTTCGTTGTCATCACTGTGGTACCATCCTGCTTTAGCAAAAATAGACAATTGTATTATCAGCCTGTCATGTGATATTATTAAAAAGGTTCATAAAAAATTGGGAATAACAAAGATTGCCATAGCATCATGTCCACTATGGCACAATGCAGCATTTAAAGCAGCAGGGAATCCATTGTCAGACCCTGTATGGCAGCATCACAACATTAATGTTATCTCACAAATTGTAGAAAATGGGTTGATTTTGACTTTTGAGGAGCTCAGACAAAGGTATAGTTTAAATGCCAATGCTTTCTTAAAATATGCACAATTAGCATCAATACTGTCAAAATTCCCAAGAGAATATTTGGAGTACAATGTTGAAATAGATATTAAATTGAGAGGTTTAGCATCACACAGAGGCACAGTCTCGGGTCTATATAAATTGTTAATATGCTCCTCCTCAAATCCTAATACCCACACTCAGTTAAAGTGGGAACAGGATTTAGGGGTCTCATTAAATTCAACAGAGTGGGAAAGAATATGGAGGGACCCTGCAGCAATGTCCAAATCGGTCAGATTTAGAGTCATACAAATGAAAATCCATCATAGAGCATATATCACACCAGCAAGAATGAAAAAAATAGACCCCAGCTCCTCTGACCTCTGTTGGCATGGGTGTGGTCAAGTAGGAACTCTGATCCACATGCTGTGGCACTGTCCTGCAGTTAAATCCTTCTGGGAGGATGTGGTCCACTCAGTGTCACTTATGCTGAAGATAGAACTTTCTCCTTGTCCTCTCATTTGTTTGTTGGGATATAGGGCTGCACAACTCAGGTCAAAAAGAGATAGGAAAATAGCAGGCCTAGGCTTTTTGGTTGCTAAAAGAATGATATTGATGAATTGGAAGACACGTAAGACAAATTGTTTTTCAAGAGAAACATGGTTACTTGAATTTTTTGATCTTCTTGGAATGGAGCGAATGGCCGATATGATGAACGATTCCGCGTATAATTTTGGAATAAATTGGGACCAAGTTCTGGGAAGTATTCTAGTTCCAAATTTGAGATGATGGAGGACTCTTGCTGTGCAGCCCTGTAAGTCACATTGTGACCCTGTTTCCATGTAAATTAACTTGAAAATGATTAAGAAATTAACATGATTATGAAATGAACAATCGAATTGCAATGGTACAGTACTGCCCCCCCCCCCCATCTGTGTTTTTAATTTGACTTTGTGTATATGTATGTGCTTGTATATGTAGCATGTCTTTGTCATATCTTTTTGTTTGATTTATTTTATTGTGGTTGTTTGTGGTTGTATTGTTTATTTTGTGCTAAAAAAAAATAAATAAAAAAAAAAAAAAAAAAAAAACTAAGTTATAATGTTAACATTTCATGGATTTAGCTTCAATATCAACGTTATGAATAAAAATGTGAATATTATGTTTGTGTGGTGGTGGTGGTAGGGGGCACACACACACGCACACACACGCACACACACAAACAATAGGACTGAAGAATAACTAAGATTAAATAAACTGAATTCTCAAATTAAATAGAGAATTGATAAAACGGTCACAACAAATGTCATACTTACTATCAAATTAGTACAGGGTAAATGTTAATTTATGTTACTGTTTCATTGATTTACAATTAATATTGATTGTAAATATTAATATTACTGTTATTAAACACAAATACAATGTTTGTGTGTGTGTGAGTATATATGTGTATATATGTGGGGGGCTGTTCACACATATCATTCACGCTAGAACTGAAAAACAAGGCCAACACTGTATTTAATAGTTACACATAAAAATGAACACATCTCCAGACCCAGGAACTCCCCGTTCTGTTGCATCACACTTGTCTGTGGCCACTGTGTTGCTCATGATGGCCCCCTCATCCCTGAAGATCCCTGGTGGTTGAGGAAACGACAAGCTGGACTGATGTCTTTTAGCTTAGTTTCTTTATTATGCTTTTGAGCAAACAATGTGTGGGTAGTCTGTACTGTGCTTAATGAAAGCATCCTCTGGTGAGCAGGCACGCCATATACAGGAAAGACGGAGAGAGCATGCCAGCTTCCTGCAAACAAGATCCTGTATAATGTATGGGCAATACAGTCCTTGCACTGTATCACCACCAATGATTTACAGCAGGGGTCCCCAAACTTTTTTTCGGTGGGGGCCACATCAACTTTCCTTTCTGTGGCGGGGGGCCAGTGTCAGTCTATAACAGGAAATGATATGGGCCAACTACCACTGTTCAGCTATTGTATATATAAGGAATTGAGGAAAACATCAACACTTATAGAGAAAATATAACACCTATAACATTGAATGAAAAAATGCAATACTGCTGTTACATGACTTTTCCTAAAAGTGTCTGTATTTTAACTTTGAATAGTTTTTATATAAATTACACAAAATATGATATGTCAACCTGTTTTGGCCATAAGCGGTCAAACAGCAAACCGCACGAAAAATGGAACAATGAAACCCCGCAAAGTGATGTGCTGACCGCACATCACTTTGCGGGGTTTCATTGTTCCATTTTTCGTGCGAACAATGAAACAATGGAACAATGGAACAATGAAACCCCGCAAAGTGATGTGCTGACCGCACATCACTTTGCAGGGTTTCATTGTTCCATTTTTCGTGCGGTTTGCTGCTTTCATTGTCTCTCTTGTCTCTAACTGTGTTAGCGGTCTCCAGCTGTGCCTCTTTGTGAATTTACTTGTGAGTTAATAATTATATAGTTGTATTAAATAGCTTATTTGGCACGATGGGCAAACAAAAACGGGAGTTCCTCCCTCCATGAAACAGCGAGCGGAACTGTTCACAACACGAAGGTGCTGAAATGATGCGACTCTGACTGTGTACCAGCCAAGGAAGAATGTCTGCATCCTGAGCACCTGCACACAGGTGTGGGAACCTTCAGTGGGGCGAAGGCAACACCAGAGTCTGTGATGTACAACAACACCAAGTATGGCGTGGACGTCCCGGACCAGATGGCGAGGCCGTACTCCGTCAAAGGCTTAAAGATAGCCAGTGGCAGTCTTCAATAACATCCTCGACCTGGCTGGGATCAATACCCACATCTCATGTGCTGACCGCACATCACTTTGCGGGGTTTCATTGTTCCATTTTTCGTGCGGTTCGCTGCTTTCATTGTCTCTCTTGTCTCTAACTGTGTTAGCGGTCTCCAGCTGTGCCTCTTTGTGAATTTACTTGTGAGTTAATAATTATATAGTTGTATTAAATAGCTTATTTGGCACGATGGGCAAACAAAAACGGGAGTTCCTCCCTCCATGAAACAGCGAGCGGAACTGTTCACAACACGAAGGTGCTGAAATGATGCGACTCTGACTGTGTACCAGCCAAGGAAGAATGTCTGCATCCTGAGCACCTGCACACAGGTGTGGGCACCTTCAGTGGGGCGAAGGCAACACCAGAGTCTGTGATGTACAACAACACCAAGTATGGCGTGGACGTCCCGGACCAGATGGCGAGGCCGTACTCCGTCAAAGGCTTAAAGATAGCCAGTGGCAGTCTTCAATAACATCCTCGACCTGGCTGGGATCAATGCCCACATCTCATCCAAGGAGCACCAGCAGCAGGAGAGCCCGGAGGAAAGTCCTGCAGCAGCTGGCAGAGGAGCTGAGGGCAGAATACATGGAGGGGAAAGGGGCCGCGGCAGTCGGCACAAGGTGGGCAGCAGCTGAAGCAACCGCCGCAGCAGCAGCAGACACAGACACGGAGGCAGTGCCGGTCCGAAAAAGCTGCAAACGGAACCAAACCTCAGACACTTGAAATGCCACAAGCCCATGTGTGGTGACTGTGAGGAGAGCGGAGGTAATCTCAATAGACTGTGACCAGTGATCACAGCAGCTCTTTTTTTGTTTGAGATCAGCTTCTTTCCAGCTTTTTCGATTATTATATTTTTTTAACTTATATATTATTATAAAATCATTCATAATCAAATAAGTAACTTGTAATTATTCTAACGTTTCTCTATTAAATTCTTGTGTAAATATGCAAAAACAACAGTTTACTATGTTATTAATAAATGTATAATTAAACTTGTTAAAATATACATTTTGGTGTAATTTTGTTAAAGAAAAATATATCATGACATAATGAATGCATTCATCACTCAATCGGGTATTTACATGAGAGATTATAGAGTTTAAAATCTAGCGGTCCAAATAACCGCTAACGGCCGTTCAAGTAGTTGTGGATTTCCGGCCTTCTGAAGTCCAGCTGACACTTTGGTCGAATCAGAAACATAATTTGACCGGATCTAACTCTTGGGTCGTGTAAAGCGCACTGTTACGCCTTAACCAAGATATAGAGCATTAAGATTAATTGGATCAGATCTGAATGGAATGAATCCGTCACAGTTGCTGGTAAACTGATTCAATTCACCTACCAGGCACCAGCACACAAATTCCCCCGCATATGGCGGATGGCGGGTGCTAATTTCGATCCCTGCAATGTAATGAAGACATACATTCATTCTTTCCCCGTTACATAGTTAGATATGATTATCGAGAGTTCTCTCTCTCTCGCTCTTGCTCTGGCGTCTTGCAACAAGGATGGCGCCCGACGCTGCGGCACGTTGCCAAGCTCTGTAGGAAATGCAATTTAAAAAAATAGGCACGTTTAGAGAGATTGTTTGGGCTTTTATATAGGTTTTATTTTGGTGATTAACCAACTTCCGCTTGAGACTTCCGGTAGGGATTGGATAAATGGCCGCTTTTATTTTGGTGATTAACCAACTTCCGGTTGGGACTTCCGGTATGGATTGGATATATAGCCGTGCCCTTGTCGGCCATCTTGACTGCAGATGGGTGCCTCTCGTTTGAGTCCGCCACATTCACATTCACAATCACATAATCACTCATAACCGCAGTTATAGGTCTGTGTTATTAAAAACCACAACACGAACAGAGCAGATACGCAGTGCAGCGGACCTGGTGGGGATTGACACATTGACTAAAGTGAAACTTATCTGCTCCGCCGGCGTGGCGGACACGCAATGCAGCGGAGACGTATCCAGTGAAAATTGGGGATTAGACTGCACAGTTACTGTGGAGGGGATTGCTGAGAGTCTTCCACGATTGACCCCATGTTTGGACAGTTACTATTGCCAGTTAGGCCTATCTTGCATTGTGAACTACCAAATGGGCTAAATACTAAAATTGCCACTTGAATTCCTAATCATAAAAATGTCTGATTTACCCCAATATCATTAATTTCACAGGAATCCATGCAACTTTGAAGCAGACATGATTTTCAAACCAGTCATGGCGGCCATCTTGAAAAATAACAGCCATCTTGAAATGTATTTGTATCATTCATGTACAAATTCCAAAAAGGTAAATAAATGTAGCTTACTATATAATCTGTAATCAGCACACAAAAGAAAATTCACATGGAATTGGTAGTCAATGTCAAAGCCGCCATATCGAAAATTTGCGATGGCCCGATATCTAATTTTTTTTGGACTGTCTTTGGCTATAAGTGTACCAAATTTTTATCACAGCTTTTATCACAGAGTGCACGATTCTTTGGAATTATGCTGTTAAGCCGCCCCACTAAAAGTGCTTTACAGAATTAAAACAGCAACAATTTAAAACAACACCCCCCCCCCCCATACATACACACACACACTCCCACATACACACGTATGTATCCAGCTACTCAAACACAGTAAGTGAAATAAAAGAGTGAGTAATAATAAATACATAAATGGTAATAGATAAAACAGGGCACTAACAACAGGTATTGAGGAAACACTATCTAAGGAAACACTATCATTGATGTATTTCACTGAGGAGACACTGGAGGCAGTAAAATAGAATAAGATGAAACAATAAAACACTAAAACTAAGACTGATAAAATACTAAAGGAGGTTAAAAAGTCTAAAACTGCTGTGAAATCAGTAAAATAAATAAGTAAATTGTGAATAAAGTAAAAGAAGATAAAACAAAAGAATTAAAGTAAATAGATAAGTGGTGAGTGAATAGATAAATAGAATAAAACCAGGTTTAAGCAGAATAAGAATCAATAAGTAAATAGAATTCAGCGACAAGGAAATAAATAAAAACTTAACCATGGCAACCGGATGCGAGAGGACGCTGGCGTGAATATCGCCGCTTCTCCATCCACAACAAAACAACTTTTTCTGCTGAAATATGAAAGCCAAACTGTCTTTACAAGCTCTAGAGCTGCGCTACAAACTTTGAAGACTGCACACCTGAACGTCTGGCTCTGGTGGACTCACCTTTCCCCGCTGGTCAGCTGTTAGCCCCACTGTTAGCCAAGCTAATTAACCGTTGGCAACGCTAACTTCCAAACCGGCGTTCTCAGTTCTCTGTGGGCTATCCAGCATTACTCCGTTGGTCCTCTCCTACAACCTCAGGATTGTTCACCGCCTGGCTCCTGTATCACTCTCCTCTGCTGCTGTGGTCTCCCCCGACCTGCGAAGATGTTGGTTGGTCGCTGCTCCGCCGCTGCTGACGGGGTCTTTAAATACTCAGCGCTGGAGCTCCTGGACCTCTGCTGTAACTTCTCCCCCAACTCCATCACTAGGATTAAATCTCTTGGTCTCCTTCGTCGCCTCCGCTATATGCGCAGGGTCTCCAGACGCAAGTTTATGACGGACAATGTTTTTCCCTGCAGCGCTGACAGCGGTGCTGCTATTCCCTCTATGCTGACTGACAGGCGCTCCATCGCACCGGCTCAACGTCATCTAAACCAACCACAGGTGTGCACACTAAGCTATCTGAGACCCTTTGCTTCTGTGAATGGTGCTGTTTCCTCCACATCCACTGCATCAGCATCTGTGAACAACCCTGCCGCTTTCATGCTGCTAAATCCACATTCACTAAACAACAAAGGACTACTCATCCATGACATCATCACAGACAGGAAAATTGACTTTCTCTGCCTAACTGAGACATGGCAGCATCAGCAGGACTTCTTTACTCTGAATCAAACCACTCCCCCAGGCTATGTTTACATCCAGAAGCCCCGCTCTGAGGGCCGTGGTGGTGGGTTGGCAGTCATACATCGAGCCGACATCCTGGTTAAACAACTTCCAGTGCTTTGATGTCACCTCATTTGAGTGTGCTGCCTTTTCTCTGGCTGGGCATACACAGCTGCAGGCTGTCCTCATCTACCGCCCTCCAAAAGCCTCCTCCACCTTCCTGTCTGAGCTGTCTGAGCGACTCACCTCCATCTGCTCTATATCTACATCTACACTCCTGCTTGGTGATTTCAACATCCATGTGGACTCCACCAGCTGCTCCTTTGCCTCTGAATTCCTGTCACTCCTGGATTGTTTCAACATCACTCAGCATGTTAAAGGTCCCACTCATGTCAAAGGCCACACACTGGATCTGGTGTGCTCCACTGGCGCAGCTCCCTCCCATCTACAATGCCTGGACCTTGCCGTTTCTGACCACTATGCTGTCCTCTTCACTGTTCCTGTCCCTGTGCCCAAGCAGCGCATAAGTCAAAACATCACATACAGGAACATCAAGACGGTGAACACTCTGGCCCTGACTAACATCCTGGAAACCACCTGGCCTCTGATCCCCTCGACTCCTCACTGGATGGACTGGTGGCCCACTATAATGCTTCTGTCTCTTGGGGTCTTGACTCCCTTGCCCCTCTTAAAACCCGGACTGTGTCTTTTACCCATTCTGCCCCCTGGTTCACCATTGAACTCTGCACCCTTAAGACTACTGGTCGCCGCCTGGAGAGGCTCTATAAAAGATCTGGCCTCACCGTCCACCATGAAGCCTACAAAGACCACGTTAGGTCTTATAAAGAAGCTCTCTCCAAGGCTAAAACAAACTACTACCCCACTCTCATTGGAGACCAGCAAAATAACCCCAGAATGTTATTCTCCACCATTAACTGGCTCCTTAGCCCTCTCGATGTCCCCCAGCTTTCTGGTGCCCCTGACCTCTGTTTCAATTTCCTGGACTTCTTCCAGGAAAAGGTGGCTACCATTCACCAGCAACTCCTGGCATCTGCCACCACCCTACCACATACACCTCTGACACAGATAGCTGATCCTCCCACTGTTCGCCTCCCCCAGTGCTCTCTCTCCTCCTTCTCTCCTGTGGACTCCATTTCTGTAGCTAAGTTAGTCTCCCAGGCAAAAGCCTCCACCTACTCTCTGGACCCCATGCCAACAACTCTGGTGAAGTCTTCACTGCCTGCCCTATGCCCCCTCATAATGGAAATTATCAACTCATCCCTAGAATCTGGCATAGTACCGTCCACCTTCAAAACAGCTTCAGTTACCCCCATCCTCAAGATGCCAGGTCTTGACCCAGATGACTTACATAACTACCGGCCAATCCCAAACCTTCCTTTCCTTAGCAAAATCCTGGAAAGAGCAGTTGCTGCCCAACTCCAGCAGCACATGTCCAACCATGAGCTCTATGAACCCCTTTAGTCTGGCTTCAGGGCACGCCATAGCACAGAAACTGCCCTCATCAAGATCACCAACTACCTCCTCATTGCTGCAGATTCTGGCCACATCAGTATTCTGATCCTCCTGGACCTTTCTGCAGCCTTCGACACAATCTCCTACACCATCCTCCTCACCCGCCTATCTGACTACCTTGGTTTCACCGGTACAGCACTCTCCTGGTTCCAGTCCTATTTAACAAACAAGACAGTTTGTCACCGTTGGAGACTCCAGTTCCACCCCAGCTCCAGTCAACCAGGGCGTGCCTCAAGGCTCTGTGCTTGGACCCCTCCTCTTCACTATCTACATGCTTCCCCTTGGTCAGATAATTCGCAAAAATGGTCTCAACTTCCATTCTTATGCTGATGATACTCAATTATATCTCTGCACCAAACCATCCACCCAGCTACCCCCACAGCCACTCGTCAACTGCCTACATGATTAAAAACTCTGGATGACATCAAATCTACTCAAATTAAACTCCAATTAAACAGAGCTCATGGTTGTGGCCTCCAAGGCGCTGCTCCAGAAGGTTGGAGATCTTCCCCTTGATGTGGACGGCTGCACTATCTCCCCATCCACGGAAGTCCGCAACCTGGGTGTCATCCTTGATTCCACACTATCTTTCCAATCACACATAAAATCCATTACAAAATCAGCTTTTTACCATCTCAAAAACAACAGACTCCGGCCCTCTCTCTCTTTTTTTTTTTTTTTTTTAAACATATGTTTATTGTTTTTTTTTTTTTCACAAAAGGAGTAAACAAACATTACAAGGTGCACACTCATACAGCTGGTCCAGTAGTTCACAATTCAAAAATAAAGTTATTTGACCAACCAGCTTATACTTAACTGAAGAGAATACACAATTGTGTATAAATTAAGCAGCAATTGTGCTTGCAGAATACCACCCCGCCATTCCATCACTGTATAGACAAACTTCTCTGCCTGTCAACTGAGTATAAGAGGTTATCAAGGAAAAAGGTAGCTGCAGGCAAACAGACACAACAAAGACTCCTTGTCCCTCTATTACAGAACTGATTTCCTCTGATGCTGGTATACGTTAACAAAAAACATACCATGAATAGAAAATAAACCCCCATAAACGAACTTGTAAGCCACTGATGTCAAAGTTCTTAAGAAAGGAAAAACAGGAATAAAGACATGAGAGAGCTTTGGTATTGGATGTCAGACGAAACAAAATTGGTAGTGTTTACAAAGCAAAGGCACTTAGGCACTTAGGCACCTGGGACAAAGGCAAACCGGAGGCTCATCCCGATAGTATTATATTATATTAGAAAAACAGAAATAATTAGTGAAATATAATAATTTACACATTGCTATTCAAAAAACCTTTGATTGGATTCTAAATTTTTGTAAATAGCTCAGGCTTCTTGTTTAAGTGATATCTGAGCTCTTCCAGATGTAATGCACTGCTCAACTCCCTGAGCCACATCTCAAAGGTGGGCGCCGACTCCTCTTTCCACATCTTAAGAATAGATTTTTTTGCCAGTATCATAATAAATAAAACTGCTTGAGATTGAAATTTATCAGTTTTATTAAGAGTGGCCCCCAAGATGCTTATTAGTGGATCTGGTTTCAAATCGATGTCATATGCTCTGGACAGAAAGTCAAATATTTTCTCCCAGAATGGTTGAATTTTTGGACATGACCATAAAGAATGGAGCAGTGAACCTTCATATATCCTACATTTACCACACATAGGGGATACCGCTGGAAACATCTTATGTAGTCTTGACTTTGTATAATGTAATCTGTGAATGACCTTGAATTGGATTAATATATGTCTGACATTTATGGAACACCTACTAGCATTGCAAAGACATTCCCCCCAGGTCTCCCCGGTTATCCGGGCAGACATCTCCCTCTCCCATTCCTCCTTGATTTTGTCTGTGTCCACTCTGTCCGCACCAGACAAAATCTTATAATAGAAGGAGATCGCCCCCGGGTCCACCGGGTTATGTTTGATTATGCTTTCATTGACTGGATGGATATTAATTCTTTCAAAATTAGGAAAATGTTTCCTAACAAAATCTCTGACCTGTAAGTATCTAAAAAAATCACTGGGTGGAAGGTCATACTTATGCTTGATTTGAGTAAATGATCCAAAACAACTAGTGACATACAAATCCCTCATGGTCGCAAGACCTTTCTGATTCCACCTAGCAAACACCCTATCTTGTGTACCAGGTATGAATGCATGATTATTACTTATTGGACTGTTCAGATAAGTATCAGGTATTTTAAGATATGACCTAATCTGTTTCCATACTTTCAAGGTATTATGAATGACAGTGTTTCCAATATACAGAGCCGTTTCAATTTTAACTGGGCTATTGATCAATGCGCCCAGGGATGTCCCTTTACAGGAAGCCTGTTCAATACAGATCCACGCTGGGGTTTCAATATCATTTCCTGGCAGCATTTCTCTCCACCAAGCTATGTTATGAAGATGGGCAGCCCAATAATATCTTCTAAAGTTAGGAAGACCAAAACCCCCCTGTAGTTTAGACTTGGCTAGATGTGTCTTGATTATTCTTACTGATTTATAGTTCCACAAAAAAGGAACGATTATTGAGTCTAATCTGTCAAATAGTTTCAAAGGTATAAAAGACGGAATCGCTTGAAATAAATAAAGAAAACGTGGAAGTGATACCATCTTGATGGCATTGATTTTCCCTACCATGGACAGGGGCAGTGTTTTCCAAAAAGCCACATTCGCCTCAAGTTTGCTCATCTTCTTATGCCAATTTGCTTGTAGCAAATCCTCGGGCTTCCTCGTAATGATGATTCCCAAGTACTTAATATGGTTATAGGCTATTTTAAATTGGACTGTATCTAAGAAATACTGCTCTATTTTGTCAGTAAGAGGCATTAGTTCGCTTTTATTCCAATTTATTGTAAACCCAGAGAGCGCTCCAAAGTGTTCCAAAAGATCCAGTAGTGGGGGAACTGAGGTCTCTGGATCAGCAACAAACAAAAGTACATCGACCGCATATAGTGAAATATGTTGTTGTCAACCCTCAGTGGTGATAGGAGCTATGTCAGTGCTCTGACGGATGGTAATGGCAAGCGGCTCCATAGCTATTGCAAATAAGTAGGGGGACAGGGGACATCCCTGCCTTGTTCCGCGATGTAACCTAAAAGGATCTGATACAGTCTGATTAGTAATTACCGAAGCCTCTGGCTTCGCATATAAAATTTTCACCCAATTAAAAAAATTGCCTCCAAATCCAAATTTCTCAAGGGTTGAAAACACATATGACCACTCAATTTGGTCAAATGCTCTCTGAGCATCGAGTGAAGTCAGACATGCCTCAGTATCCCGTTTTATTATAAATAATATTGAAAAGACGTCTTAAGTTAGACTGTATGTGTCTGTTTGGCATGAATCCGGTTTGATCTTTATGAATGATTGAACATATATGTTTTTTAAGTCTATTTGCCAAAACCTTACTCACTATTTTAGTCTCAATGGGAATAAGGGACACTGGACGATAGGAACTAGCCTCCAGTTTATCCCTTCCTGGCTTTGGTATTAAAGCTATATTTGCCTTGTATAATGTCGGTGGAAGTTCTGCTTGGAGGGCAGAGTGGTTGATCATGCGAAACAATATGGGACTAAGTGTCTCTCGGAAAGCCTTGTAAAATTCGGCACTAAAGCCATCTAGTCCCGCACATTTGTTATTAGGCAACTGAGTGATCACCTCATTTATCTCCTCCAAATTGATGTCCCCTTCTAATAAGTTCCTAGCCTCCTCACCCAGCTTAGGAGGATCAGCATTTATTAGGAACCTATCTAATTCAGCAGCATTTGTCTCTCCTTTCGATTTATATACCTCATTATAAAATTCCACAAAACGATTATTTAAGGCTTTGGCATTGGTTAGAATAGAACCCTCCTTTGACCGGATCTTATGTATAGCTCGTGTCGCCTGTAATTTTCTGAGTTGCCGGGCAAGTAATTTGTGGGGTTTGTCTGTCAATTCAAAATGTTTTTGCTTTACCTGATTAAGAATTGTGACTGTCTTCTTAGAAAGTATTGAATTATATTCTGTTTTAAGTGAAATAATTTTCTTCAACGTTATTGGGTCTAATTTTAATTTATAGCCCGTCTCCAACTCTGTAATTAGCCATTCAATTTCCACTAATCTTCTTTTTTCTTCTTTTTTTTTCCTTATCTGAAAGGATATAATATCCCCTCTAACGACAGCTTTAAATGATTCCCATAGGACTGAGTCTGTCACATTGCCTATATCGTTTTCTGTGAAAAACAAAGACATCTTTTCTTTAATATATGTGTGAAATGAATTATCATCCAGTAGTGAATTATCAAATCGCCAACTGTATGAGCCTTTGTCTACGCTGAAGTTGAGGTCCAATGATAAGGGAGAGTGGTCAGAAATCAGTCTATTGTGGTATTCGACAGCCTTTACTAACTGCAAAAATCCGGAGTCAATAACAAATAAATCAATTCTGGAGTATGATTTGTGTACTTCTGAATAGAAAGAGTATTCTTTGTCTAGCGGATGCAGACTTCTCCATGCATCGACCAGATTAAGATTCTTTAGATAATTATTCAACATCGTTGCTGATTTACTTTTACCAGTACGACTTGGATGTGCATCTTTTAATGAGTTTAGGACACAATTATAGTCCCCCCCTATAATTATTTTAGACAGAGACTGCTCGGGAATACTGTCTATTACTTTTTTGAAAAACAAAGGATCATCATAATTCGGACCATACAAGTTAATCAAAGTGACATCAACCAAATTTATTTCCCCAATAACAATAATATATCTGCCATTAGGGTCTGATACAGTTTGTTTATGAATAAATGGAACCTGCTTCTTAATGATAATGGCTACTCCTCTCGTCTTTGTAGTGAAATTTGATTGATATACTTGGGCTGCCCATACGGGTCTTATAAGCGCTCTTGCCGTATGCTTAATATGGGTCTCTTGGAGGAAAAGAATTTCAGCTTGTAAATGCTTTGCATGGGCAAAAACCTTATGTCTTTTGACTGGATTATTCAGACCCTGTACATTCCAGCTGAGCAGGCGTATTGTGCCGTCCCCGTGTGCCTTATTCACATCTCTCATTTGATTTTCTTGTGACATCTGCAGAACAGTCTGTGACATCCAAAACCCCTCTGCTAAAATTAAGCCCCTCAAGAGCAACTGCAACCAAGAAATGTGCTCCCTGAACCCCCTTAACAAAAAACATAAACCTGAACAGGAACTTCACATTGTCCCCCCCTTCTCCCCCCTCCCTCCCTCCCGCCCCACTCCCTCCAAAGGGTGAACACGTCACCTTCTTCGTTCACGCCGGTTTACTTACGCCCGGTGAAACGTCCTTGTTCCTCGTCCCGTTTGTGCAACACAGTACACCACCCACTCACCCTGTTAGTCCAAAAGTGCTTCCAATACGTATATTTCAACAATGTAATTAAAATGTACCAAAACGTTGCGCCTTTGAGTCCGACGTGGATGCGGCACTCATTCAACTGTCCTCCTTTATGTCATACGGAGTCATTCTATTGTCCAGCCACCCAGTTGTCAACAGTAGCAGACAGGTAGCTTTCCGCAGCTTCAGGTGTCTCGAACATCTTGGTTTCTCCTCCCTCCTTCGCCGTCACAATAAATGTTGCAGGATGTCGGAAACCATACCTGATGCCCTTGGTTTTGCATCTAGCCTTGATGCTGTCAAAGCGATGTCGCTGCTTCAGTATATCCTCAGCCAGGTCGGGAAATATGTAGACTCTTTTGCCGTTATACTCCAGTGTCGTCTGTCTTGCTAGGCTCAGGATGCGCTCCTTTACTTGGTAGTGATGAATGCGCACAACAAATGCCCTTGGCCTCTCGTTATTTAGCTTCTGTAGTGTTCGGTGTGCTCTGTCTATTTTTATGGTCTCGGCAAAGTTATTCTTTCCCAATAGTGTTGGGAGCAGCTCTGCTACAAAATCTGTCGGCCGACCTTTCTCTGATTTTTCTGGGATGCCAACTATACGTATATTATTACGTCTTGACCGAGCCTCCAAATCGCACGTCTTCTCCCTTAGCTTCTTGCACTCTGCTGCTAGCTCCATGTGGCGTGTTTCCAGGCTAGCAATTTGGGTCTCGTGTGCGCCCAAAGCCTGCTCCGTTTCAGAGAGTCTGTCAGTGATGTCCGTCAAAGACACCTTCACCTCTGTTAAGGTCTGAGCAATAGTGTCAAACTTCAGACCAAATGTCGTCTTCAGGCTTGATATAGCATCTATGACGTCTTGTATGATGGGTGGACTGGTGCTAGCTTCGCCGTCTCCATCATTAGCATCGTGGTCCACTCTAAATTGTTCGGCGCTCTCCGTCACCATTTTCTCACTTTTCTTCGGTTTATTCGGCATTGTTGCTGCGTTGGCTTTCCACTATATGGTTTTGGATGTCTCAAGCGCAAAGATCTGGGACTCTATTCAGACAAATAATGATAAAGTTGTTTTGGGATGAGTGGAGCTCCTCGGACACCGCTCACTCCATGCCTGCCGGAACCGGAAGTCCGGCCCTCTCTCTCTTAACCTGTGGCTGAGACCCTCATCCATGCCTTCATCACCTCCCGCCTGGATCACTGCAATGGAGTCCTGTCCGGGCTCCCTTCCAAAACCCTGGATAGGCTCCGGTATGTGCAGAACTCTGCTGCCAGGGTCCTCACCCGCACCAAGCCCTGGCAACACATCACCCCCACTCTCATCCGCCTTCACTGGCTCCCAGTTAAATTACGCATCACCTACAAAATTCTCCTCCTGACCTATAAATCTCTCCATTCCCTCGCCCCCCAATATCTGTCTGACCTCCTCCACCCCTACACCCAGTCCCGGACGCTGCGCTCATCAGGCAGATTCTGACATTGCAAAATGACATTGAGATAAAAGCCAGATCAACATCCGCTCAACCTGGAGAGCATGTAGTGTTCTGGAACACCAGCTCCCCATCCCTCACAATTAACATGCAAACATTCACGGCATTTGTTCATTTTTGTGTTTCAATTAAACCTCCGGCCGCTAGTTGGCAGCAGTCATTACGTCCTCCGCGCCAAAGGAACAATGAAATACCGCAAGAGCCCGGCGATGACTGAGGATGAGAGGATACAGCCGGCTCCAGCAGCTTTTAAAGCTGATGTTTGGGCATATTTTGGTTTCACAACAAAGGAAGGCAGTTACGATTTCGACGAGAGCCACCTTAATCATTTATCAAGATGTTACATTACAGTTACATGTTCATTCTTATGACTGGTTTACAAACTCTGCCAAACCTAGTCACAACCTGACACTCAGGTGTGTTTGTAGTAACTCTCTTTGAGTCGCCTTGTGTATGGCACAGTGTCTGGTGTTTTGTTTCAGTTGCTTCTAACTCAGAGTCCACTTTCTTAGTGTCTGAGCTAAGTGACGCTGCTCTTGGTGGTACAAGTTGAAGGTGTCATCTGTTCCTTCTCACCACTCCTCCCCGTGGCGAGTTCACTTGGTACGAGCGCTGTGTACCACTCTCCTGCATCACAGACACTGGACCTTTCTATGTCTTGTCCTCATCCAGTTTCAGCAAGACCTGATCACCTTGATGTAACAGTGGCAAGTCTCTAACCCTATGTCTTTTGTTAAAGTAATATGCCTGCTGTTGCTTGGCCTCTGCATCTCTATGTCTAATAAGAGCTCTACCAGGGCACTTAGGGATCAGATTTCTGTTAAGTGAGGGAAGTGTGGTCTTAATCTTCCTACCCATGAGCATTTCAGCTGGGCTTATCCCAGTGGCAGATGTTGGTGTTGCTCTATTACACATCAATGCTAGTAGAGGGTCTTTCTGTTTAAGAATGCGTTTTGCAGTTTGAACTGCCCTCTCTGCGTGTCCGTTGCCCTGTGGATTATGTGGGCTAGATGTGTTATGTGTGATGTCATACTGTCTGCAAAAGTCTTTCCAGGCCTCACTTGTGTATTGTAGGCCGTTGTCGCTGACTATCTGGTCAGGGATGCCAAATCTTGCGAATGTAGCTTTTAACATCTTAACAACCTGTTCTGTTGTTGTGGTTGGCAAATGTAAGATTTCTATGTAACGTGAGTAATAGTCTGATATCACGATGTAATGTTTGCTTTTGTACTCACAAATATCTGTGGCAATCTTCTGCCATGGCCTATCAGGAAGGGGTGTAGAATGTAGTGGCTCCTTACACTGTGTGCGCCTGTTTACCTGACAAAAGTGACATTTTCCCACTCTGTTCTTAATATCTGCAGATATCCTAGGCCACCACACGGCTTCCTGGGCCCGTTGTCTACACTTTGACAGGCTCTGGTGTCCATCGTGTAGCCCAGGAGTGCCCAACCAGTCGATAGCGGTCTACTGGTAGACCGCGGACTGATTCCAAGTCGACCGCGAGGGGTTTAGGAAAAAATAAAAAATAAATTAAAAAAAATAATAATAATAAAGTTTTTTTTTGTGTGTGTTATATTTTTTTAATTAAATTTACACTACAGCCAATCATGAGTCCTTTCCTGCGCAACCCATGAGTCTTTTAAACACATCCACAAAAAAAAGTATTTAAAAAAAGGGAAAAAGAAAAACGTAGGTCACGTTTGACCTACGGCAGCGCGCGACATGCGTAACAGGAAGTTGACAGCTGTCAACAGTAGAAGCTAGCTAGCGATCAGAGCGGTTACGCACTACTAAACTTTAACATGGCTGAGGGGAAACGAGAAAACACAAGAAGACATTCAAAGACGGCGATATTGTGAAGGAAGCCTTTCTCAAGGCAGCGGATAGCCTCTTTGACGACTTTAAAAATAAAACAGAGATCGTGAAGGCCATTAAAGAAGTGCAACTCTCCCGCAATACTACTATAAGGCGATGTGAGAGAATGGCTGTGGATGTGGAGGAGCAACTGAGGAAGGATATTGACGCGTGTGAGTGCTTTTCCCTCCAATTTGACGAGTCGACTGATATGGTGGATGTGGCACAATTGTGTGTTTTCATCAGGATGGTTTTCGAAGACATGAGCGCCAAGGAAGAGCTACTCACCATTTTGCCATTAAAAGGACACACCAGAGGTGAGGATATTTTTAATGCTTTCATGGGATTTATTGGCGAGACAAAACTGCCGCACTTCAAGCTGATCTCAATCACAACTGATGGGGGCACCTGCTATGGTGGGCCGCACCAGTGGGTTCATTGCACTGTGCAAAGAAAGTGAATCTTTCCCGGATATCCTGAATTATCATTGTATAATTCACCAGCAAGCGTTGTGTGGAAAGATTTTAAATATGTAAGAAGTTATGGATATTGCAATGAAAATTGTGTGTTCAGTTCGTGCCAGGAGTCTGCAGAGAAGGCTTTTACGTGCTCACTTGGAGGAGAATGATGCTGAGCACACAGACCTGCTGCTACACACGGATGTTAGGTGGTTAAGCAGAGGAACATTTTTGGCCAGATTTACGGAGCTTTTAAACATGTGGATTACCATGCAAAGCTAGAGGGACACCAGTGGCTTTTAGATTTATCTTTCCTCACTGATCTCACTGGCGAGCTCAATGAATTGAATTTAGAGCTGCAGGGTAAGGCTAAAGATATAGTCAACATGATGAGTTCAGTGAACATGTTTAAAAGCAAGCTACAGCTGATGTCCAGCAGGCTGCAGCGCGGTGACCTGTGCAGCTTCCCTCACATGCAAGCAGAACTACAACGTCAATGTAAAGGTGTGACACAGCTTGACAGTGCACGCTATGAGGAGCATGTTCAGAGCATCTGGTCAGAGTTTGAGAGGCGTTTTACTGACTTTGCATCCATCGAGCCTGTAGCCAGCTATATGTGTTATCCATTTGGTGCAAGTATTGATGTTGGTGACATTGCCACCAAAGTGAAATTGCTTTTCGACTTGGAAAGCTCCACTCTTGAGGATGAGATTCTGACATTGCAAAATGACATTGAGATCAAAGCCAGATCAACATCCGCTCAACCTGGAGAGCATGTAGTGTTCTGGAAACTACTGATGGAGGAGAAGTATCCCAATCTCAGAAGATGTGCCTTGAACCTGACAGCTCTTTTTGGATCAACTTATTTGTGTGAATCTGCTTTCTCGCACATGAAAATCATCAAGTCCAAGTACAGATCAACAATGACTGATGACCACCTTGCAGCCTGCCTACGCCTTGCAACCAGCTTCTACACTCCTAACTACGAGAAGCTAGCCTCCTCCTCCCAGTGCCAGGTCTCCCACTAAGGTAGGAAGTGTTTTCCTTTTTTCAAACTCAGAGATCTACCTGTTTTTGTCTGGTTTATTTTTCTGTCTGATTCATATTAAGGTCAGTTATGGCTATTGCTCATCATGCAGATTGGCGTGTGTGTGTTTGTGTGTGAGAGAGAGAGAGAGAGAGAGAGGAGCAGAGAGAGCAGGTTTGTGCTACAGCGCACTATGCAAACTGGCAACTGTGTGAGAGGAATTCGTGTGTGTGTGTGTGTGAGAGAGGGAGGGTTTGTGATGTGATGTCTAGTGGTTGTGTGACAACAAGAAAAGGTGTTGTGAGGTTAGTTACTGCAGGCTGGAAATGATGTGTGTGGGTTTGCGATGTTGAAACTGGACTGGTAGATCTCGGGAGGTTGGCTACTTGAAAAGTAGATCTTGGTTCAAAAAAGGTTGGGCACCCCTGGTGTAGCCGATCCAGTATTTCCTCTCTCATTGACTGTGGAACAACAATGCGACACCCAATTGTTATAAGTCCTTCACACACCGACAATGAGTCTTTCATGGCATAAAAGTCTTTTACACTATGTGGAATGTTACACTCTCTTTCTGGCCATCCTTCTTTGATCAGCCGTCTCACGCACTGTAGCTGCTCATCTTTCTGTGTAGCTGCCCTCATCAAGTCCAGCTTCTGCTATGATACTGGCCAACAATGTATGACAGTATTAACATGACAGGCAATGACAGAGTCTGTGGTGTTGTCACTGTCCTGAATTGGGCTGCGTGACAGCGTATCAGTTATGACCAGAGTCTTTCCGGGTGCGTACTCTGCTTTGGCATTAAACCGCATCAAGCGCATTAAAAGTCGCTGACATCGCACTGGAACCGCATCTAAATCTTTACTATTAATCAGCGGCACCAGCGGCTTATGACCTGTAATAAGTCTGAATCTGTCCAGTCCTACCAGATATTTCTGGAACCTCTCGCAAGCCCATACTCCTGCTAAACACTCTTTTTCGATTTGTGCATACCTGGACTCTGCTGATGTCAATCTCCTGGAACAGTATGCAACAGGTTTCCAGCTTTCGTCGTGCAACTGTAGGAGGACACCTCCTTATCCATAACTGCTTGCGTCTGCTGAAACGGTTGTCTGTCTTTGAGGATCATAGTGGGCTAAAACAGGTGAGGTGACGAGGGCTTCCTTGAGTCGCTGGAATGCTCGCTTTTGAGGATGATCCCATGTCCAGGCAGTTCATCCCTTCAGCAGGTCATACAGGGGGCCTGCTGCTGATGCCAAGTCTGGTATGTATTTACTCATGTAATTGATCATACCCAGAGCTCGTTTGAGTTTATGAATGTCTGTTAGTTCTTGTAGCTGAGTGATGGCTTTTATCTTTTCAGGGTCAGTCTGACTCCACTGGCATCTACTATGTGACCCAGGAATCTCAACTCTGGCTGTCTGAACACACATTTTTCTTTGTTGAATTTGAGACCTGCTTGCTCCATCCTCTCCAGTGTGTTCTGCAGGCAAACATCATGTGAGCTCATGTCCTTTCCATGGACAATGACGTCATCCATATATACTGCTACTCTCTCTAGTCCCTCCAGCAGTTCATTCATTGCGGGTAACCGCTTAAAACAGTACCTCCCAAAGGGTGTGATGAAGGTAGTTAGCAGGCTGCTGTCCTCATGCAGTGGGATCTGCCAAAAGCCTGAGGCTGCATCTAAAGATGTGAAAACTGTAGAGCCTGACAGCTTAGCCAGAGTCTCTTCTGTTGTGGGCAACTGATATCGCTCTCTTTTAATGTTCTCATTTAGCTTTTGGAGCCCTACACAGATTCTCACTGCACCTGTTGGTTTCATTACCGGCACCATTGGGGCACACCAGTCTGTAGGTTGTGTGACTCTCTCTATCACGCCTTGCTCTATCATGCGTTTCAACTCTGCTTCGACTTTAGGAAGAAGTGGTAGGGGAACTCTCCTAGCGCTATGTACGGCGTATGGTACTGCATCCTCCTTCAAGTGGATCTTAACTGGCTCTGTTTTAAGAATCCCCTGGTGCTCTGTTCTCTTAACCTGCTGTACTCTTTCACTAACCCCATCTCTACAGCCGTCTCTCTACCTAGTAGGTTGCTAACTGACTGCCCTTGTGCTACATATATGGTGAGGATATACCTTTTCTGCTTATGTAGGGTACTAGCTGTGAACTGTCCCACAATGTTTAATGCGCATCCGGGGCTGTCTAAGGGTCCACTACTACGGACTAGTTTTTGTTTTGGCTTGAGCATCCTGAACGTCTTTAGGTTCATTACAGTAACATCTGCTCCTGTATCAATTCTGAACCTTACAGGGGTGTTTCCTACATTTATTTGTTCTATCCAATGCTCAGCACTGCCCTGATTTACTTTACTCACTGCCCCAAGATAAAAGCTTTCCTCCCCATCTTCACAGTAACTAACCTCTCTTACTGACTTGGAGAAGCATTTCCTCCCCCAGTGGCCTTTCTTCACGCACTTTCTGCACTCTGAGTCCACTGCTGGGCACTTTGTTGGGATTTTGTGTCTCTCTTTTCCACACCTGCGGCACCTCGAGTCCTCTGAGCGGGCTTGTTCTGGTCCGTCCATTCTATTCCTCGCGCGCTGTCGCCCACCTCTCCTTGCTGGACGCCGGTGTGACACCTCCTGCACGTTGAGAGTAGTCTTTTGCTCCCGCTGACTGATCTTCTCCCCGACGTCCTCCGCTTGGCGAACCATCTGTACCGCCGTCTCCAAGGTGAGGTCCGACATGAGCTGCAGTCTCCTCAACAGCTCTTTGTCGCGGATGCCGACGACCAGTCTGTCTCTTATGTGCTCGCTCTTTGTCTCTCCAAAGTCACAGTTCTCACTCAGTTCGTAGAGAGCTCTGATGAATGACTCGGCCATCTCGCCCGGCTTCTGTACTCTCTGATAGAAACACGCTCTCTCGTGGAGCAGATGATGCTACTGCAGCTGAGATGAAGAGGTTTAAAGATGAGACCCCTTTGCCTCTCACAGGAAATCCTCTGAGTTGGAGGGACCATGAACAGGAGTACCATCAGCTATTCAGAGTAGCAAAATGTTTCCTGTGCATTCCTGGAACAAGCGTCTCTGTGGAGAGAGTTTTCTCTTCCACAGGAGACACTGTGAATGCATCCTGAAAGCTGGGCATGTGGACCAGCTTTTATTCCTCCACAAAAACCTTGAGATTAAAAAATAAGCACTGACATACAAACTGGAACAACATGTAAAATCTAGTATCTGAGACTGTTTACCATATTTAATTTTGTTGAGTCCTGCAAGCTTTTATTTATTTAGGCAGATGGGTAAATTCCTTTATTGAGATTACACTGAAAAAGTGGATGTTGCAGGGCTTTGTACCTTATTTTGTCAATAACAGTTTACATTTTTTGTCAATATTTTAAGAATCCTACAAGCACTTTCATATTTGATTATAGAAAGAGAATATATGCTAATTTCTTTGTGGTAACAGCCAGAAAAAGTGTTATGACGTTTGAAGGTATAGAGACCATATTTTCTTTAACTACTTTGAAATCAAAAACTCCTCTCACTGGTTGTGAACCTCTAAGCAGATATCTTAAAATATCTACAGCCTTAATGTAACATTGTTTACATATTTTTTCTTCATGTTAAGCTAATGACTGTTGATATTGCAGAAAAAGTATTGTTATGTTAGATTGTACAGGGACTGCATTTATTTGCAAGTATTTGAGACTTTTACTGAAAGGCAGATATTAATTTCTTCAGCCTGCACATAAAGACTGGATGTTGCAGTGACTTTGTATTTTCTTTTTCAACTTCAGAAATTTGAACCTGCTTATACAGTATATTACAGTTAAGGGATAACCTTTTAACAGCCAAGAAATCTGTTAACTTATTTTTTTCATTTGTTTATCCAAAAAATCCTGCAAATGCTTGTATTTCTTCTCTTGTGAAATACAAATATAGATCCCTCTGTTTGAATTCAGTAAGCTGATGTTAAGCATGTAACAGCATTGTGTGTTTACTATGCTAGGACAGTTTTCCTACAATTAAATTCTTTAAAAGAAACTCAATATATCGTTGTTCCTACAGTATCGCAATATATTGCAATATATCGTATCAATGCCCCTGTATCGTGATACGTATCGTATCGCCAGATTCTTGCCAATACACACCCCTATCTGATAAGGAAGTTGGCACAAGGCCATTAAGAGCTTTAAAAACTAATAAAATGATCTTAAAATCAATCCTGAAGCAGACAGGTAGCCAGTGCAGAGACTTTAAAATCGATGTGATGTGCGCTGTCTTTCTGGTCTTAGTCAACACCCGTGCTGCAGAGTTTTGGAGCAGTTGTAGTTGAGCTATGTTCTTTTTTGGGAGACCAGAAAGTAGAGCGTTGCAATAGTCAATGCCGCAGGTGATAAAAGCATGCATTAGTGTCTCTGTGCTGGCTTTGGAAAGGAACGGTCGTACTCTGGCAATGTTTTTTAGATGATAAAAAGCTGTCTTAGTTATGTTTCTGATGTGTGGGTTAAAACTGAGGTCTGAATCTAAAATAACTCCAAGGCTTTTTACTTGGCTAGTCGGGTTTAATGCCAGGGCGTTCAATTGTATATTAATCCTCTGTCTTTGAGCTTCAGAACCAATAAATAAGACCTTGGTTTTGTCCTGATTAAGCTGAAGAAAATGTTTTGCCATCCATGACTTGATATCTAAAATACAGTTAAAAAGGGCCTCGATTGGCCCTGGGTCATCAGGACACATGGCGATATACAGTTGTGTGTCATCAGCATAACTGTGGAAGTTGATGCCGTGCTTCCTGATGACGCTCCCAAGTGGCAACATGTATAGATTAAAAAGTGTGGGACCTAAAATTGAGCCTTGAGGGACACCACAGGTAATTTTATAGCTCTTTGATGAGTATCCCTCCATACTCACGAACATTTTTCTGTCAGTAAGATAAGATTTAAACCAATTAAGAACAGAATCAGAGATTCCAACCTGGTTATGAAGTCTGTCCAAAATAATTGAGTGGTCTACTGTGTCAAAGGCTGCACTTAAATCCAGTAGTACTAAAATAGATGGTTTTGTCCTGTCCAAATTCATCCTGAGATCATTTACAATTTTTACTAGTGCAGTCTCAGTACTAGGGTGTGCCAAAATATCGATACTACGATATATCGCGATATTTCGTCTTGAGGTACGTTATCGATACACTGGTGCCAAATATCGATATTCAAAAATGTACAAAAAAAAAAAAAAAAATATTTTTTTGGGCCCACCACCACCACCACCCCTCTTCGGAGGACAGCTTTATCTTTATTCAAGCAAAGGTATACAACCAAATAAAATAAAAAAAAAATGGTTTGAAACCCACACATATAGATATTTAATGATAGTTGTAGTCAGTGTGTGTTAAGAAGAGACACTGTGCAATATACTCTTTGTTTACTTGGCTGTCATTCATGTGAAATTGATTGACAATGTTTTGTAATTCCTGTGAAATGGATTCAGTGCAGTCAATAAATTCTGAATTTCTTCAGTGACACAGATATCGTGATGTATCGTGGATGAAATTTCTTGCAATATATCGATTATCGCAGAATCGCTGTATCGTGATATTATCGTTATCGTGGGCAAAATATCGTGATAGTATCGTATCGCGAGGTACCTGGTGATACCCAGCCCTACTCAGTACTATGGTTTGTCCTAAAACCTGATTGGTAAATTTCATAGATTTTGTGGATGATCATAAAATCATGATTAAAAACAAGTTTCTCTAAAATTTTGCTTAAAAATGGTAAATTGGACACTGGTCTGTAATTATTGAGTATGGAGGGATCTAGATTGTTTCTCTTCAGAAGGGGTTTGACTGCGGCAGTCTTAAGTGCCGTAGGAAAGACAACCATCTGAAGAGAGTAATTAACAACATTAGGTAAATCGTCTTTAAAAGAGCTATAAAATGTTTTTAAAAAGGAAGTGGGAATGGGATCTAAAATGCAGGTTGCTGGTTTTAGTTGGGAAGTTACTTTGGCAAGCATCTCAGCATCAACCAGGACAAACTTTTTAGTCCATCCTCATGTAAAAATAAAGGTTCTGTAGTAATAAAATTGAGATTCTGATCTTTGGATAAAAGTGATCTAATATCATCAATTTTACTTCTGAAGTGATCTGCAAAATCTTCACATTTAGAAACGGACGACTCACTGCTAGACTTCATAAAAACAGGGTTAAATGTAGCCGCAAGCGGCAATCCACGGGTTCTAACCCCTTTCGCCCCAACCGGCCACCCTGACCCTCATCCCCCGCAGTCGATGACATCGGCCACTGTCTTCCTCAAAGATCTGTGCAAAACATACCCATGATAAGCCCCAGATTTCTCAAAATTGTTTTTTCAGCTAGATGCTAATGGCATTTATAGCGCCCCCTATAGTTTGAGCTCAACATGCTTTGGTAGGCAGATTACCAGTCCAGTCATGAGCCTACCCACCAAGTTTTGTGATGACAGGGCAAAGGGTGTGGGAGTTATGGCCAATCTTTCATAAACCCCGCTCATTGCATAATTTCATTTATAATAAAAATGTGTCTTTTTGTCCCTCAAAGCCGTATACCAAATTTGGTGTTGATAGAGTCAATCTTTCAAAAGTTCTATTCATTTTAGTGTTTTTCACATTATGCAAATTAGCTAAAAATCTAAGTAGGCGGAGCTAGATGGTCCAATTGGCTTTTTTGTAGAGTACATTGAGCTGGACTTGTGTGTCAAATTTCAAGTCAATCAGACTTAGTGTGAGGGGCGTGGCCTTCCCAAAAATGCATTTTCAATCCTTAATTACAGCGCCACCATCTGGCTGACTGGGCTCATATTTTAATCAAAGTTGATGCACATCATTTCCAATCATTGGGCTAAGTTTCAAATTTCTGGCCCATTCCAGCTCACGGGAATTTGAGCTCAAGCGGCAGACAACAAAAAATAATAAACCGGCACAATCTTAGAAGGGTTCTACCCCTTCGGGGTTAGAACCTTAATAAATAAAAAAAAACCCTAATAATAAACCGGCACAATAAGATGGTGAATTGTTGTGAATAGGATTTTGAGGTTGTTCCGGTTGTCAGCTATCAGTTTTGAAAAATGTGATTGCCTTGAAAGTTTAATTGCTTTATTATAGATGTAAAGATGTTCACGGAAAATTTGGTAGTTCATTGTTAATCTGTCTTTTCTCCACCTTCTTTCGGCTTTTCTACAGTTTCTCTGTATTGTCTAGTTTTTTCATTTCGCCAGGCAGGAGTTGGAGTGGTAGTGGTCTTTTTCAGAGTGAGTGGAGCAACTGTGTCAAGGATTGACCTCACTTTACTTTTAAAACTATCTACTATAAAATCACATGAGGCGGGTAAAATGTCTGCAGGAGTGTCACGTAAAAGATTTACAAAATTTGCAGTCACTTCGATTAGTAAGATAGCGTTTCCGGACAGTTCGCTCCGGGATATCCTGTTGTATAAGATCACAGACATTAAAAAAGACACAGAAATGATCCGACAGACCTACATCGATCACTGAGGAGATGTTAACAGACAGGCCGTTGGTAATTAAAAGATCCAAAGTGTGTCCTCTGTTATGGGTAGGCTGGGTAACATGTTGAGTGTAATTTATAAAATTGAGTAGGTTTAAAAATTCCATGGTATGTATAAGTGTCTGATTGATTGTCTATGTGTACATTAAAATCACCTGATATAATGACCCTCTCGTAGGTTGTGTGAATGATTGTGATTAGTTCTGAGAAATCTGAAATGAAAGAAGTGCATCGTTTGGGTGGTCGGTAAACTGTCATGCAGAGTATGGGTGGGTTGCTGAAACTGAGGAGTGATATTCAAAGGATGTGTAGTGTCTAAATGTCATGTCTTTAAAACCAAGTGATGCTGAGTGGATGGTTGCTGTGCCGCCACCCCTTCTATCTATTCTACCTAATTTGGTGGCGAGGCTTCAATGAGGGTTATTGATCCATCAGTGTTCAGCCATGTTTCTGTTAAAAACATGCAGTCAATATTATTATCTAAAAATAGATCATTAATAAGAAATGTCTTATTTAAAAGAGATCTTACATTTAAAAGTGCCATATTGAAGGTCAGGGGTGGATTAGCAGACGTCTATATGTGTGTGTTTATGGATGTAAGAGTTCGTTTATTGTGGTGGTGGTGGTGATGTTTCACGTTAACTCTGTTTGGGGGTCCCATTTAACAGGATGGTTGCGTTGAGGGAAATGATTTGTTTGGACTGCTCGGATGCCACTTCCATGAAACTGGACAGGAGTGAGTCCTTCTTTTTCAGTACATCAGAGAGCCGACGGATGTCCTCTTTCAGGTCAGCAATCTTTTTATTTGCTTTATTAAGGACATTGCAGTCCTTACATGGCGTGGTAGGCATAGTAGCTTTGGAGTGTGAGTGTGACTGCTTGTCTGTGAGTCAAACCAAGTTTGTTTCGCTGTGATTAGGTTTAAACACAAAAACCACTTGGCTAAAACAAATAAGCCACTCAAAATAAGTCTTACGAGTTATTCCTCAGACTTGAGACACAACTGCAACCCCGCAGTCCACGGATGATTTGTTTGCGTTGTTTGATGCTTCTGGATGTTTCTGCATGTGGTGTGGTGCCTGGCCTCACACATCCATCTCCATCTCTTTTGAAACACGTATTCCAAAATTTCAAAAAAGAGTGGACAGAAGCCAGCTAAAGGAGGCAGCCTACCTAAGGGTGTGTTCCAGGAATGTACCAACTTACCCACCACACGTGCTCATGGCAATCAGCAATCACTGCAAACGGTGCATCACTGCAAACTGTGTCCCGGTGAACTTTAACACTATAAACAGTGAGGGGAACCACTCTAACGTGCCTAGCCTCCACTATAAGCCAACTAAAGCCACTAAAAAGAAATAAGGGGCAAAAGAAAATATTACTATAAACAATTAAAAAGACACCAGTTGGTCCAGGCTGACATAAGAAATGTACCACAAAAGCAAGTCAGCAATAAAAGGCAAAACTAGAGTCAAGGCAAAACAGCAGCTGACAATGACCTATAAATTAATAAAATGTAATTGGCTTTTCAATTATATCCTGCTTACTGTTAAAATTACATACCTTAATAAAAAGGTGTACAGGCTAACCCAGCTTAACAATGAGCTCCCACAAAATTGGAGTTGAACTATAATTCATTCATCCAGTAGTAGATGCAGACACCAATACGACCAGGCAAAAGAGGGAGAGGAGAGCTCAGAGTCAGGTAGGAGTCCACATGACAATCCACTCCCATTTTTCCAATCGTTTGCCCAACGATTACCTTATTACCAGGGTCTGAAGATGGCTGCACCAGCTACACGTACATGGGAGGCAGTAGCCCTAGTGGCCCTGCTGCCCACTGCCTGTGGGAGACGATAGATGTTTGTGTGTTTCCCAGCTGTGGGACGGGTGGTCCTCCTTACTGCACCGGCATCGGCGACTGATTGATTCTCTGGTTGAGGAGGTGGGTGTTTAGCCAGCGACTGTCCCTCTGAGATTGTAGTAGTTGTAGGAGTAATCCAGGGTCAAACTGAGGGTGAAATGTCTGCCTGGGGACATAAATTCACAGGTGCATGAGTCCTGGTGATCTCAGGCCTTACCAATAGAGCTGGCAAATACGGTTCCTTTTAAGGATTCGAGTCAGTATGAGTCACTCTCTAAATTGAACCGGGTTGTGCGAGTCACTTGAGTCAGTGTTGCCAAATCACCATGGAAACCCAGTCCTAGCCCATTGCCTCTTAACCACTAACGTAGTAAAAAGCACAGTGCAATAAAACATTATATACATGATTGGAAAAATAAAAGAGATACTAAAATAAAATAAAATAAAACAAAATAAAAGAAATAAAAAATAGAGTACAGAGGTAGGAATGGTGTAAATGGATAATGTTCCCAAATAGAGATAATAATAGCCTACTTACAATATACTACTTAATATTTATATATAATATGTATATAAATTATTTTATTTTGCAAAGATCGATCGACCTAATTTCATTTTAATATGCTACATCTATACACCAAACCTACAGAAGCCTAGGCTACTTGCAGAACATTGTGTAACATTATGTTATTTCAGAAGTGGAAGAATGTAACTTCCGGTCATGGCGGCGAACTAAACGGACGCGCACCACGAGTCTCCTGACTGACTATTCAAACATTGGCCCTGTGTAAGTCCTTAACTGAAATTATAGCAAGGCAAACACTTCAAACTACACCGGGGATGAAACAAAACAAAAATCCAACCAGGCCAAACACCACAAGCAACCCTAACGCTAAACCAACTGTAACAAGATCTCCACCGGCTAGCAACGGAGCACAAGCTAGCACGGCCCTGGCTAACGAAAGCAGTATGATGGAAACGGCGACAGTCTCAAATGAAACTACCCAACAAGTCACTCACACTCAACCGCAGGAGGCTGTGCTTCTGGCCATGAAATCTCTCAAGGCAGAAAGCCTAGTGCATCACAAGGAAGTCATTGAAGGCATCGCACTTATCAGGACGGACCTGGACGCTATCAAGGGACGGCTAACAACCGCCGAAAGCCGTATTAGCGACACGGAGGATACAACAGCACAGCTCAAATCCAAGGTAACTGATCTGGAAACAAAAATGAAAGTGCTTACGGAGAAGAACGAGGACCTGGAGAATCGCTCACGTCGCTCTAACATTCGTCTTATCGGCTTGCCAGAAAACACCGAGGGGAAAGATGCTGAGACTTTCTTGGAGCGGTGGCTCCCGGACGTCCTCGGAGCGGAGATTTTCCCCTCACCTGTGAGAATTGAACGGGCCCACCGCATCCCGTCCGGTTCTGTAAAATCTACGAGCCCAGCCTCTCCTCCCAGACCACTAATACTGAAGTTCTTAAACTTCAGAGACAAAGTCCGTGTGATGAAAGCCGCACAGGAAAAGGGCAAGGTTATGCATGAAAACAGGCAAGTTAAGTTCTTTTCTGATTTTTCCGCTGAAGTGCAACGACAGAGAAAAGCGTATGACTCAGTGAAGCAGATACTCCGGTCACAAGGAATCCAATACGGTCTGCAATTCCCTGCCAAACTCCGTATCACACATGGTGGGAAGAACATTATTTTTCCAGACTCCTCAGGATGTACACACGTTCCTCCAGAATAAAATCTGAGCGAATCGCCCAGAAGGAGTTTAATTAATGGGCATCTACACCTGTGAACATAACCTAGGAGCTTGTGGAGAATGATGCTTTTTTTTTTTTTTTTTCTCTCTCAGCAAAAGCTGCAGATGATGTGTCGTTCAAGGTACGCCTGGAAATCTTGGCCTCAGAGACTTTAGTTCCCTGGTGGGGTATCTAAGTTTGTTTTCCAGTGTAGGAGAGTGTTATATGTTAAGTAAACCCAGACAGCATTTAATATTTGAGATGCGAGTAATTTGAGAAGACTGCTGAGTAATACATTAATCCTAATAATATAAACTGTCTATTCAAGGGGAGTTCCCCTATGTTATCTAATGCTAAAAAATGAGAGAGGGGGAGGAAAGGGAGGGAACTGGAGGGAAAGAAAGAAAAAAAATAAATAAAATAAATAAATAAAACTTGCATACATAAGGGCCATTAAACATCCGAGACTGATGGTCAGGGATAAATGGTAGCAGAGGTAAGCTTACTTGACCTATTGTAGCTCCTCTGTGTAGGAGCAATAAGAACTAAGGAAGTTGGTATATTTATTTGGTTTTGACTGTAGAATAGAAGACAGTGAGAAGTCGTTAGTGTAAAGTTTTGTTGTCTTTGTAGATTATAGCAAAATGCTCAGTTTTTTTTGTGTGTGCTTTTTCTTTTCTTTTTTCTTTTTTTCTACCCTGTATTCTTGCTCTTTATGTGACTCCGATATCACAAGCAGTGATATAGAAATGCAAATTCATGATTTTCCCCACTAATAGAAGGCCCCTTAAATTGCTACATGGAGTGTAATCAACTTTGTAAAATATCATCATGGAATGTCCGAGGCCTGGGCGGACTGGTGAAATTAAAACAAGTTATAACTAGGCTTAAACATTTGGGATCTAAAATTGTGTTTCTTCAAGAGACGCATTTAACCCAAGATGAGGCTATCAGATTGAGAAGAAGATGGCAGGGTCAGGTATTTGCTGCTAATTTTTCATCCCAGTCTAGGGGCGTGGTCATATTAATTCACAAATCCATTCCCTTTCAAATAAATTCCACTACTCTGGACCCTGGGGGAAGATTTATTATTCTACAAGGTAACCTTTTTGGACAATATCTTAACTTAGTCAATGTCTACGGCCCTAATAAAGATGATCCACAATTTTATAATAATATTTTCCTAACACTCTCTTCATTAAGAGGGGAAATCTTTATGGGCGGGGATTTTAATTGCGCACTGAATCCCAAAATTGATCGAAACAGTAATCAAAACCCCTCCCATAATCAATCTAGGAAAGTAATCCTCAACTTTATGGATGAGCTGGGCCTGTGTGATGCCTGGAGGGAGCTTAACCCAGAAAAGAGAGAATTCTCCTGCTACTCAGCAACTCATAAAACATTTTCACGTCTAGACTTCTTTTTAATTTCTAGGACTTTACTTTCACATGTTGAGAACTGCTACTACAGTTGCATAATAATTTCTGACCATGCTACAGTATCTATAGAATACAAGAACCTTGAAAGAATTCCGCGGACCGCCGAGTTGGAGATTTGATATTAAGTGGCTACAGGACCCAGAGTTTATCCGCTTTATGGACCAACAGATAGAGATGTTCTTCCAGGTCAACAAGTCTGAAACCTCACCCTTAGTTAGATGGGAAGCTTTTAAAGCTTTTATCAGAGGGCAAATAATAAGCTATTCCAGTTTTAAATCTAAACAATTCAAAAATAAAATGTTGGAAATTGAAAAAGAAATTAAATCATTGGAAAGTGAAACTATATTTAAGAAATCATCAGTGCTTGAACATAAACTGATAATACTTAGAGCACACTATGATGAACATTCAGCAAACAAGGCTTTAATACATTTAAATAAACTAAAACAGTCATTCTATGACCAGGGGGAAAAAGCGGGTAAACTGCTTGCTTGGAGAGTTAAAACTTTACAAAATGAAAAAAGTATTCATGAGATAGAAAATTTAAATGGAATCAGGACAACTGATCCAAAGGAAATAAATGAAACATTTAAATTATTTTATGAAAAACTCTATAAATCAGATCTATATGCCAACAAACATATACAATCCAGCTTTCTCGATAGGCTTGAATTCCCCACTATTTCTCCCAAGGACAAAGACATATTAGACAGACCAGTGAAGCTTTCAGAGTTGCAGGAGGCCCTTGCGTGTATGAAGGGGGGGAAAGCGTCGGGCCATGATGGGCTCCCCATCGATTTTTATAAATCCCTTAAAGATAAGCTTCTGCCTCCTCTTTTAAATATGTTTGAAGAGGCATTTAGAACTAACTCCTTGCCACACTCTCTTTCTAGAGCCCTTATAATGAACATTCTGAAACCTGGTAGACCGCCATTTAAATGTGACTCTTACCGACCCATATCACTCTTGAACTCAGATACTAAACTCATAGCTAAAATCATAGCTCTAAGGCTAGAACAACACCTGCCAGATCTTATACATATTGACCAAAACGGATTCATCAGAGGCAGGCAGGCATTTCACAATTTAAGAAGGGTCCTTAACATTTTATACTTGGAGGAGGGACGCCCAGACACGGCCATTCTATCCCTGGATGCCGAGAAGGCTTTTGACAGGGTGGAATGGCCGTATCTGTTTGAACTACTACCAAGATTTGGCCTTGGAGGAAATATAATTAAGTGGATCAAATTGCTATACAATAGCCCGAGTGCAGAGGATCTGACTAACTCTTTTACTTCAAAACCCTTTAATTTATCCAGGGGAACACGCCAAGGGTGCCCGCTTTCGCCCCTTCTGTTTGTTTTATCAATTGAACCCTTAGCTTTGACAATCAGATCCCATCCCCTCATTACCGGAGTAACAGTTGGAAATTATGAACATCGTATTGGCCTTTATGCCGATGATATTGTTCTTTTCTTAGATAATCTGATTGGAATCCTTCGGGATCTTTTCTGGTTACAAAGTGAATAATAGGAAGTCTAAGATACTGTTCCTGGGGAAAAATGAAACAGCCTGCCCCCCAGTGCCGAATCCATTTCTAAACTCACCTTGTGGCTTTACCTATCTGGGAATAAATATTACTCCAGACTTAAAGGACCTTGTCCCAGATAACTATAATCCTATTTTAACATCTGTTTCAGAATCCCTTAAAAGATGGTCAGATCTTCCCTTATCTGTAATTGGACGTGTTAACATGGTCAAAATGAATATCTTACCTAAATTTTTATATCTATTTCAATCTATTCCTTTACAACCCCCATTAAACCTATTTAATAAACTGAAAAAGTTGATAACTAACTTTATTTGGAATAAAAAACGCCCGAGAGTCAGACTTACACAACTCTACTTGCCATATGAAAGGGGAGGACTTCAACTCCCAAACTTTCTCTGGTACTACTGGGCAGCCCAGATTAGAGCAGCCATGCAGTGGTTTGAGGACGGTGTCTCTGTGCCCTGGGCCACAATAGAAAAGGCCACTACCTCTACGCTTTCCCTACATCTCTATTTGTATGCAGACTCTTTGAAAAAACTCTTAAAAAATACCCACAACCCATTTGTTAAGAATACTATTAAGGTATGGTACAAATTACAAGCACACTTAAATATAATGTCAGACCTATCAGGTTTCACACCAATTTGGGGAAACCACAGATTTCCACCAGGTAGAGATGACCCTGGCTTCAAACTCTGGGCAGAGAGAGGGATCAGTAAAGTTATGGATATGTACAACGACAATAATATTCTCTATAGTTTTGAAGATTTGCAAAGAATTTACAATATCCTGAGCAAACACTTCTTTAAATACCTACAAGTTAGGAATTTCATTCTATCAGCATCGAAACAATCCCCTCTTAAACCCTCCCTTTCCAGTCTTGAAAAGACCATACTAGAGCATCTACAAGGCCAGGGTCAACTATCCGCCCTGTATAAATTAATTACAGATGCATCCAAAGAATCCTCGGACAGTAAAAGATTGGCCTGGTCTAACGATTTAAATACAGAAATCTCTCAAGCTGAATGGAAGACAGTGTGTCAAGATGCACATAGTCACACTACAATTTAAATGGATTATGCGTACTTATATTACTCCTGCCCTGTTACATCGATTTGATAACAAAAATTCTGATTTCTGTATTAAGTGCACTGAAGAAGAAGGTACATTATTTCACTGCCTGTGGAGTTGCCCCAAAATTTTAACATTCTGGGAAAAAGTTATTCAAACTAGATCTGATATTATATCCGTCAAATTACCTGCTTGCCCCCGGTTTTTTATTCTAGAACTAGTCCCAAGTGAGTTAGGAATGTCAGAGGCAAATAAAAAGATTATCATTCTGTGCTCCCTTCAGGCTAAACACTGTCACTGCATGAAAAGTGAGATTTTCGGCCCCGTAAACGCCCGGAAATCTCCCTAATTTTCGGCAGTTAACGACAATTTACAGGCTGTGAACATGGCGTTTGTCTGTGCCGAAAATTGTCGGAAACGAACCATGACGTCAGTGGAGCTCCCGGATCGCAATTTCTTGGAAGAGCCCTGAGCCTCCCACAGTTGAATATTGGTTAAGAAGCCTTTCTAATACCCTAGCCATGGAGAAATTGACATACGCCACCAAGGGGAAAATTCAGAGCTTTTTTAAACTTTGGGGACAATTCATTGAATTTCTTGAAAGCCACAATCAAGAAGTTGAATATGTGTAAAGGACACTGAAATACATAAGTAATTGTGATATACATCATAATAGCTGTATAGGAAATACAGGGTAATAATTCTATTTTTTTTTAAACTTTCTTCATAATTAATATTATTTTTTATTATTATTATTTATCTATTTTTCTCTCTCGATGTCTTTGTTAATTTTTATTTATTTTTTTCCCTCTCAATTGAGGGCATGTAATCCTGCAATAACTTCTGTGTTAAGATAACTGTGAAAATTCAATAAAAAAAAAACAATTAAAAAAAGAAGTGGAAGAATGGCTTCTGTTGTACTATGACAGGGATGCCGGAAACACAGCCGGTTCGTAGCTCGCGAGTCGTGATGCTGGAAACACCCGCGAGCCGCGATGCCACAGGCTCGCGAGCTAGTGCTACGATGAGTCGGCTGTGTTTCCGGCATTGAGGCTCGCGAGCTAGCACGCAAGCCAATGCGGGAAACACTCGTAGCAAGCCCGGGGCTAGTGGACTACAAGCTTGCTATGTATACAGCTCTGTGTGATGCTATTTATCATTTTAGATTTGATTATAGTAGGACTCAAGTGATTCAAGTTAATGATACTAGAGATTCGCCACTCACAGGTTATTTTAAAGACCCGGGTTAAAGATCCGGATGAGTCACGATTCATACACCTCTACTTACCACACACAGGTCATCATCGAATGAGTCTTCCTCTCCAACAGGGGGTTCCATATCTTTTGGGGGACAGGCCACAGGGGTTTCAGCATCTGCAGGTCCAGGATGGTCTTTCAACAGAGAGCGATGAACATTCCTTGCCTTATTGGGATCCTCTACTGGAGCGATAGTGTACAAAGATCCTCCATCTCTGGGGGCCCTCATAACCCTGTACACAACTGGGCTCCAAACATCTTGAATTTTGTGGCGGCCCCTCACCCCCACATCCCTGAGGTATACCAGCTTTCCCTTCTTTATGGGAACGATCCTTTTGATCGTGATGTGCTTTTCGTCAGGGACGGCCTGGGTGTAATTTGAGAAGACATCAGTCATCACAAGCACATTCTCCTTCCCATTCCTGGATGGCTCCAATCCAAGTCCCCCGCCAGAATTTGGTTTGGTCGTGCAGCAAGGAGGCGGCCCATATAAGTACGGGTGGCTGGGTGTTCTCGGCTGCCTGGCACCTTTCACACTGTTGGCACCAGCACTTAACATCTTGGTGCATACCAGGCCAGTAACATCTCTGCCACACCAAGCTTACAGTCCGTTCCACACCCTGGTGGTCATGCTCATGGTGCAGCTGATACAAAGCCTGGTTTACCATGGATGAGAGCAAGACCAGTTGGCGAATCTCCTCACCATCGGGGGAGAAGACCTTGCGATGAAGCACACCATCTTGCTGTACAATTCGATCCCACTGTTTGTCCCACAGTGCAAGGGCTTCCTTGGAACTTTGGTGACGTTCACCTGCATCTGGTGCCTTCCTTCTTATCCAGAACACCAGGAAGTGGTGTTTGGTGGCATCTGCTTCCTGTAGGACACGTAGGTTAGAGTGAGAGTGACATGGGAAGGCAGAAATGGCATTTTGCTTTACATCAGGTGCTGCTTTATAGGCTTGCTGCAAGGACTCAGGAAGCGGAGTGCCGCAAGCCAGATAATCGGTGGTGGACGTACTGGGTAAGTACTGCCCAGAGAGGGCATCAACATTGCCGTTGCAACGCTACACTTAACCTCTGTGCCACCTGCCTCCAGGTCTTGGTGTTCCTCAATTCAGCAGCCAGTCTGTGCAAGGGGGCTGCCAGTTAAGCAGGGCCATCCACAAATTGGCGACAGTAGGTGGCAAAGCTGAGAAAAGACTGCATCTCCGTTATGTTGGTTGGGCGTTGCTACTTTGCAACAACATCAATCTTTCGAGGGTCAGTAACCACACCTTCTTTGGAAATAACATGTCCAAAATAACCAACCTCCTCTTTGAAAAAGCAGCATTTCTCCAACTTGGCCTTGAGCTTCTCTTGCTTCAGTCTCTCCAGCACAGCATTCAGGCGTTCCATGTGTTAGGCCACAGAGGAAGAAAAGACATTCACATCATCCAAATATAACAACATAGACTGGCAGTGTTGGGCCCCAAATATCCTCTCCATAAGTCTTTGAAATGTGCTTGGAACATTACAAAGCCAAAAGGGCATTCTGTTCCATTCGAAAAGGCCAAAAGGCCAATCTTTCTCTGCGACCAGCACTTGGTTGTAGCCACTAGCCAAATCTGGAGTAGAGAACCAGTGGGCCCCGAAGAGCGCATTGTTAGGAATCGATATTGATTATTGATTATTAATTAAAATGTTATTAATAATTAATAAAATTATTATAGTTAATTAATAAAGCGTAGGTAACTGTGATTCATTAATGAACATGGGGCACCACCCTGAAATCAGGGATCAATAATCAAATGATTTACATTTAGTCTCAAAGCCTGAAATTAATCAAATTGTCAATATTGTGAAAATATCAATAATTAGATAAGAGGGAAGGCGTAAATCCGAGCACTGACCACCTCAACCAGCTGTTATTATAAAATGGGATTGTACAAAATAATCACATATGCTGCTCAGTTAAAATCAACAGTGTTTATTAAAGCTTTCTCCAAAAAATAAACCACCTACTTCAATAAACAACAGTTGTTCTCTAGAACTAGAAACACAAAAACATAAGCAAGCCAAACATAAGTAGGTGGAAAATGTGTGTGTGCACGTGTGTGCGCGTTCATGCGTGTGTGTGTGTGTATGTGTGTGTGTATGTATGTGGAGGGAAAGCAGGGAGTCCTTTGTAAAAACTACAAAGATTGCTGAACGTGGCTTGGGAAGTCACGTTCACCTGACTACCAACTAGTGGCCGTGACTTGGGAAATCTCGTCGGAGAGACTACAGGAAATGCAGAACGTGACTTGGTGAAGTTACGCGAGAACACGGATTTCGAGATTATGATTCAGATTCAACTGAAATCATACACTTGGGTTTCAAAAATTGCGGCAGTTAATGTGTGAAAGGAGATCATTACACGTGTGCGAGTTAGAACAAAGATGGCAGTTGCGTCTTTGGTTTCGTGTGCAGTTTGATTGCACGCGAGGTGAATTTAGAGGGCTAATACCCACATTTCCAAATAGCTTATCGTGCTACTGAGAGGAGTCTGCCTCTGTAGTCAATAAAGGGGGTATCGCTAGACACACATGTCTTATGTTATAGCAGGGTTATCAGCTGTAAATTTCAAGCAGATCGCTCATGAGATTAGGTGTATCTAGGTGTGTGTGGGTGTGTGTGTGTGAGTTAGTAAAAGGAAAGAAGCTGAGCAAGCGCATAGCAGACAACAAAGAACAACACAACAATACAGCAGTCGTCTCTCCCTCAAATAGTGGCCAGCAAACGATTCGAAGTTTGTTTATCGTCCGCTGATCGAGTCAGAATACGACATATTGAGGTCACACACGGCGGCAAGACTTCACAAGCAATCCGCTGAGTAGATTAGCCTTAATGAGCTCCTAGCGAGCGTAATAACACAGTTAGCACACAGTACAGTAAACCATAAATAGGACTCTGCAGTCCTTTTACAACAAAGTAAGCACAACAACAACAACAACACAACAAAACCTGACCTGATGAAGGACTGGACCTCGGAGTTTCTGCCTCTTTCTGAAGATAATCTCTTCCTTCTGCAGGACGAATGAATAATAATGACGAATATTCGAACAAAAAAAAAGTAAAACAATAAACAGACTCTGTCTCGTCCAGCGAGGAGGGAACAGAAGCTTAGCTCAAGCAAAATGAAAAACGTTTCTCAAAGTAACACCCTTACGGCAGCTGCTGCATGAAACCGGAGTCCCTCCACAACTTAATGCTTCCTGAAAATGCGACATGATTTTGGGTCTCCTGACCTTTAAAATGGGAGTAACGTTAATGTGATCCTGGCGGAGTTTCCTGGCTCAGAGCCAATAGGGGCCAGGTGAAAGTTTTTGGGGGCGGATCGTACCTTGAATTACAGTTTTTCACACCTTTTGGCCCTAGTAGTTAGGCTTTTGATTTCTCCTAGAGGCCTTCTCTTTGTTTGAGTCATGTGGCATTGAAGCCCAACAGCATCAAGGGACTCTTCGATGCGTGGCAAGGGGAATGCATCTCTTTTGGTCTTACTGTTGAGTAGCCAATAGTCCACACACAACAAAAGGGTGCCATCTCTTTTCTTAACCAGGACTATGGCAGATGCAAATGGGCTACTGCTTTCCCTAATAACCTTAGCCTCAAGAAGCTGGTAGATTTGGGCTTTCACTGCATTGTACACTGAGGGGGGAATACGTCTATACCTCTGTCATACTGGTGTCTCATCAAGCAGAGGTATATCATGTGAAATCAAATTTGTGCACCACAAATCTCTCTCATGAGCTGAAAATACATCACTGTGCGTCTGTAATAAGGATCTAACCTGGCACTGATCTTTCTCTGACAGGGCACCCAGATCGAGAGCATTGATCTCCTCTTGAATGGAGTTGGTAACCGTCTGTGACGACATTGTGGCTGAGACTTGTCCCTTGCCTTCTGTGACCCCTGTGGGCAGACTTACTACATGGGCATGGCTCACTGTATCTATCACAGTATGTGGATAAAGCACAGCATCATTAACCCCCACATTAATGTTAGGAATGCAAACTGTACCTCTTGTTAATTGTACCAGAGCTGGGGACACCAGTAAGCCAGCAGGCAACCCAGTACTCAGGGGTTCAAATAAGACATCACTACCAGAGTAAGGTTGGGAGCAGGTTGCTGCATCAGCTTCATGGTACCACCAGGGTCTCTAAAAACCCTCCTACCCTTAACCTTTACTCGACTCGAGCGGTCAGGCGGTGCATAGGCTTGGGCCTGGTGCAACTGCTGGAAAGCTGTTTGGAGTTGGCTGGAGACCTGTGACACAGAGGGCAAATTAAAAAGAGCAAAACAATGATGTGTTAACAACTCTCTATAGCATGTTTTAATATTATTCATGCCTAGAGGAGGGCCGACCGAGGGACTTCTTAACAACCAGTATACCATGCTTTGTAATTACCTTTTCACAAAGTTCAACATCAAGCTCAAGGTAACCGACATAAGGTATGTCCAACCCATTAGCAGCCTGAAGTTGTAACCAAAGACATGACTGTAACTTCTCTTCACCCCAGGGCTCAAAGTTTTGGATGAAAAAGCTCTCCATTATTGTTGATACCATAGACCCTGTGTCAACCAAACATGGAACTGAACTGAATGGGGACCTCCTGCCACTACAAATTGAAAACCTGCAGCAGATGGGACAGAGTGGCTCCTACCCCTGACACCCCCTGGCATCCCCTCCTGCTCCCACCTAATGGCCTCGCTACGAACCTCAAGTAGGGTGGCATCAGGATGGCATTGGACAAACTGCTTTAATTCCCTATGTAGGGCACAATCACACACATGTTCAACAAATTGGTCAAGCAGTAACACATGGGAATTGGGCAAGTGATCAGGAGCATGTAGCAGGGTTCTACTTTAAACTCCTCAAAAACTGAAAAACGATGGTGTAGTCAAAAAATATATAGGAAATATACCTTTTAATTACCCCAACCTCCGCAGTGCAGCAGAACAAATATTTAGAAAAGTGAAAATAACAATCATACTGTATAAAAAGAAACCAGACAAAAACTGAGCAATACTCTCTGTCTTAGTTGTTACCTTCTTTGTAACCATAGCAAGACTGATTTACCAAGCCAAAATGGCCTCCTTTTAAACCAAAAGCCCCTCCCCTGGGCATATCAACTTTTACAGGATTTAATCAATTAATGATATTAATGGGCAGATTAAATGTTTACAGGCTGTTTAAACATGAGTGGTTAGGGTTTTCGGTTTGGTATACGTTGATCGTTAGAAAAATTAATTATGTCTTGTATATGTGACGGGACCGTGGCAAGGCGCGCGATCTCACTAACAACTTTTGGTTTTACTGGTCCTTTAGATACTTCAATCAACCCAGTAAGGATGCCAGAGGTTCTTTTACCGATGCTAATCACCAAACCCTCCACCGTCAGGCCGGCCACGCTTGCCGCAGCCCCTACAGCATTCATACACAAGGAGAGAGAGAGATACATTACTATCAATATTAAAACAAGTACAACAATGCAGCTCTATTAGTTTTCCTTCTTACTTCTTAGTGGGAGAAATGAACAGATTTGCTAAGTTGGGCAAAACAAAACAAACCCAACTAAAGTTAACTTAAGCAAGAGCAAACAAAACAACCTATACAAGAAAACTACTAAAACAAATCACGCAAAACAAAACAAGCTAAACAAAACCAGAGTAAAACAAAAGCAAAACCTAAGCAATACAAAACAGCAGTGGCAATCTGCAACGAAACAGAACAAACAATTCAAACCACTGTAAAAAAAATTAACTACACAATATAAAACAAAGTCCGCCTTTTACCTCCATACACCATTGCGCAGTGTCTGCAAAGTTTGTCACAGAGAACCCAGCACCAATCTGGACCAGGACTGCAGACACACACATGCTGACACGGTCACGCACCAAGGAGCAGAGAGAGGTAGAACATCGACATGCCACGGCTTATGTATGATGGTATAGCTGATCAATTAATACCTGGAAGTGAGGTGTGGCTACTCGCGAGGGACATTTTATCAGACTGCCGCTTTCTACCTGCAAGAGAGGAGACATTGCTAGTTCCAATATGCTTTTCATTTATTTGGCAAAGAAAGTTATCTTTAACAAATTCTAAGAACAAATAGTTATTTGCTGTCCATAAAATGCAGTGGAATCTTTTGTGCATACTGGGCACAAATACTCATCTGAAAGAAATATATAACCTACATTTATCAATTGTGGTTCTTACAAAAATGATATCTTATAAATTATAAAAGTAATTAAAGCTGCGAGCAGCGATTAACGGGCCCTCGCACTATGGTATTACATAATGTACGCTGAAGTCAGAAAAACTGTGCGTACTCCTGTATGATTCCCCGGACAAAGACGAGTCGATGGTCCGCTTCTGGAGCTGGCTGAAGAGAATGTCCACACGAGTCATGATGCAATGAAATAGTTTCAGGAAGAAGCTGTAAGTATCATCCTCCAATAGCCTCAGAAACCCTCCAGCTTCCCGCACAGTGGTAGGCTCAAACTCCCCTGATGGTTTCAAAACACTGGATGATGTCACCGTTGTGCTCAAACACAGTGTTCACAGCACCGATATGGAAGTTCCATCTTACTGTGCTTTTTCTTGGGAGGCTGTGTGCCACAACCCTGTCAAGCACACTGGTTCTCTTGGGAGATTCTAAAAAAAATCCAGAGAGTCCAGCCAGGTCAGAGAAGAACTGATTAACTAATGGGATGTGAGATGTCACCTGCTGCACGATGAAAGCTGCAGCAGGTGACAAGGAAGAAAGATGAATATTTAAAAAGCTGAAAAGGCAGAACAGCTGAAAAGTAAGAGGGCTGAAAGAGCTTAAAAAGGTGTAAAAACAGTTTCTCTGGCTGCATCGGAGCAAGCGACACCAACAGACTCAACAAACTGATCAGGAAGGCTGGCTCTGTGATTGGCTGCAAACAGGACAATCTGGAGGCTGTGGTGGAGAGGAGGACACTGAAAAAACTGTTATCCATCTCCACCCTCTCCAACTCACACTGGTCAGACAACGGAGCACCTTCTCTGGAAGGCTGCTTCAGCTTCGCTGTCGTAATAACAGATACAGGAAATCTTTCCTGCCACAAGCCATTTCATTACACAATAACTCTCTCACCTCTGCCTGACAGAGAGAACTCTGATCGCTCCACTGTTTTCTTGTATATATTATTATTGTTTATAGTATATTTTGCATATTTTGTTTTGTTGTATATATTATTATTGTTTATAGTATACTGTGTATATATATATATATATATATATATATATGTATACGTATATATTAGTGCTGGGCGGTATACCGGTTCAGACCGAATACCGGTGTATATTTTCGTTATGATATGAATTTTTAACGTTCGGAACGCTGTGCCGTGGGACACTGTTTCAGACTGGACCCTTTTCAATGTTGCGCTTCTAAACAGGCATGGTGCGACGGCCAGGCGTAGTGGGGGTAAACAGTAGTGCTCTGGTGTTATGTTACGGTGAAGATGGATAGGATAGACATTGCAGTTCATCACTTCATCCGCGGACGTCAAGATGAGCAACTGGAAAGCCGCTGAGATCCAGGAGATGCTAGCGTCTCCTCGGTCTCTTTAGCTGTCAGCTTGTTGTTGTAGTGGCAAGCTACTTACGGTCGCAACTTTCAAATTAAAAGCCCCTCGCTAAGAACCCCATTCTAAACTTCAGTGAGGAGCAATATAAAGCTCTTACTTTGAAGACAAATTCGACCTGCTACCTGTTAGCTATCTCTTGCTTGAGGCAGCTAATGGAGGGGGCGAGTGCTCCACCGCACGCTTCCTTTAATAGCAGGGATTTAACATCAGCGTGTGTTTGACTGAGGAGGCGAGAATATGGGCCACGGGTCTATAATTAAGTAAATCTATCATGTGTCGCCACATTTCTTCCGATGCATATGTTGTATGTCACTGTTCACACCCAACTTCGTGCTTCACGTCATGTCACATGTTTACACCTACCTCAGTGGCGCTTTTTGGGAAGAAGGAATGAGAAACTGGTTGAGAGAGGAAAATTACACCTCCCTTATAGATAGATAAGAGTGCTGCCTTTACCTTGCAGCAAATGTGCCGCCTTTTCTATCTAAAAGGGGCTAGTAATTGCTCTCTCAACCAGTAGAAAATTCTGTGGACACCTGATTATGCATGAAAAAAAATACGGAAACCGTAGGAATTTTGAAAAATACCGTGATATACATTTTTGGTCATACCGCCCAGCACTAGTATTTATGTATATATTGCCTTCTGTTCATGTTTTGTACTGAGTGTTTTATTTGCGGACCCACTGCTGCTGTAACAAAATAATTTCCCAGTCTGGGATCATTAAAGTAATTCTATCTATCTATATGCTGGCGCAGAAGCCTAACCAAAGTTGAAAATGTCTCCATAAGAATGAATGTGAAAAAAGTAATGGTTATCACTAAAATATTTATATATTGAGCCACAGGAGACATTGCTGAACTCTGTGATGTCTTTTTTTTTATTTCTGGAGAGTGAAAAATCGGGACGCCAGAGCGAGAGACAAAACAGGTACTGTCTGCTCTCCTGCAGAAATTTAGGCTCAAAATTAACATTGCAGCTTATGGGGGAGTTGTTGGAGTGCTTGTAACTCTGGGGCTTCCACATTCAAAACTGTAGCCCCCAATTTCCACTGGATACGTGTCCGCTGCGTTGCAGCTCCGATCCGGTTTTGCTCCGCCGTCCGCCAATCCCCACCGGTTGCGGATTGAGTCCGCCACGGTGCAGTACGGTAGACAGCTGGCTCACGAGGCAGAGGAGTTCCCGCGATAATCACATGATCACTCACGACCGCAGTTATTGGTCTGTGTTATTAAAAACAACAACACAAAGTGTTCCCGACCGAAGGATCAGCAGAAGAGCTTGTGTTTGTCTCTTTTGTGAGATGTGCTGGTGTCAACACAGAGTGTTTTATTTTGAAAGGTAACCGGATGCTGTTTGTTATTTTGGCACTTGACTTCCTGTCTGCTCCGTGCTAAATTCAGCTGAATTGCTGCACCGTGCTCCGGCATCCGCCAGATATAGAAGTCCTGCGTATCTGTGCCGGAGGGCTCCGGACTGCCGGAGCTGGGACGGAGCAGATACGCAGCGCAGCGGACCTGGTGGGGATTGACACATTGACTAAAGTGAAACGTATTTGCTCCGCTGGCGTGGCGGAGACGCAACGCAGCGGAGACGTATCCAGTGGAAATTGGGGGTAAGTCCTACATCTGAAATAAGACCTTCAGCTGAAAGCCAACAAGATTTCTTACATTTCTATGCATATATTGTCTATGTGAAGTAAAAGATGTGGGATCCAAATCAAGCTGCAGAGAATTTTCTTCTCCAGTTCTTCCAGCTGCTCTCCACTGTAGCTATGATGTCACACATTCTAGCTCACGCAATACACACCCATTATAAAATCACAAGACGGCCTAAAAATCCTTAAAACTAAAACTGTGATGATTTGAAAACCGTAAAAGATTTTTAAAAACTGAATACATGCCCAATAGTTTGAGGTCTTCTGACTCTTTAAAAGTGGGAATTGTGTCTGTAGCTCAAAGTATGAGGGACAAGGATAGGTTGAAAGTAGATGAGTTTTGAAGAAGATTTGAAGATTTCCCCATTTAATTCCATTCACAGTAATTAGACTGCCACCAGAGCGCCACCTATGGGCCGATTTGCACCAAATTTTGCACAAACCCTCATCGGGCCATGGAACACAATTGGGAAAAGTGTTGTGGTAATCGGAAAACACTTTTGCATTGAAAATAGCGCCACCTGCTGGTCATTTTTGGTGTGTGAGTCACAGGGGCCATTCTTTAGCACCTCTATGAATTTCATTTCCATAAGTGTTATGGTGTGGGCACAGGGCCAATTATTAAATTAGACGGCCACCAGAGCGCCACCTAGTGGCGGATCGGTAAACCCTTCGTCAGCTGTCCTCAGGAGGGCACTGACAATAAATGTATTAAGTTTCCTGTTAATCCGATGAACCGTTGTGGAGATATAAAATACTTCAATTTAGAGAGCGCCACCTTTGGGTCATCGCCCAAAATTTTGCACAGGGCCTCAGGGGCTCATGGGGAAGTAGTAACCTGAGTTTCATGTCAATAGACCACACCAATGTGGAAATATGCAACACTTCCTGTTTTGAACCAGATCTGCAGGAAGTTATTTAATAACTTTAAAATTAATTGTCCTATTAAAAGTCTTTCAATACCTTTTTTGTCAGGAGGGTCCACAGATGCTGTGTGCCAGGTTTTGTGCAAATCGGTCAAATTGCCTGGGAGGAGTTCGAAAAAAGTAGGTTTTTGACATTTTGAGAATTAGCAAAAAATGTGGCCTATACCACAAGACTCAGCACAATTCACTGAACGCGTGGATATAAGGTTTTTGAATGTGCGACAAAGTATATGGGAGTTATTAGCCAAAACGCACTTTCCTTAATAACAGCGCCACCTAGTGGTGGAAATTCAGGACGACAATAGATTATAAAATGTTTCGCCAGGTGTTACTTATATTCTAAGTTTGGTGAGTTTTAGGGTATGTTCAGGCAGTGAAAAATGTGATCATTTGGGACAAAGAAAAAAAAAAAATAATTAAAAAAATAATAATAAAGAATCATTTGGAAAACAATAGGGTCCTTGCAGGTTCTCTGCTCGGGCCCTAATAATAATAATAATCATTAGAAAAACAATAGGGACCTTGCAGGTTCCCTGCTCGGGCCCTAATAATCATTGTAAAAACAATAGGGTCCTTGCAGGTTCCCTGCTCGGGCCCTAATAAATAATAATCCTCAGAAAAACAATAGGGACCTCACAGGTCTACCTGCTCGGGCCCTAATAATAATAATAATAATCATTAGAAAAACAATAGGGACCTTGCAGGTCTACCTGCTCGGGCCCTAATAATAATAATAATCATTAGAAAAACAATAGGGACCTTGCAGGTTCCCTGCTCGGGCCCTAATAAATAATAATCCTTAGAAAAACAATAGGGACCTCGCAGGTCTACCCGCTCTGGCCCTAATAATAATAATAATCATTTGAAAAACAATAGAGACCTTGCAGGTTCCCTGCTCGGGCCCTAATAATCATTGTAAAAACAATAGGGTCCTTGCAGGTTCCCTTCTCGGGCCCTAATAAATAATAATCCTTAGAAAAACAATAGGGACCTCGCAGGTCTTCCTGCTCTGGCCCTAATAATAATAATAATCATTAGAAAAACAATAGGGACCTTGCAGGTTCCCTGCTCGGGCCCTAATAATCATTTGAAAAACAATAGGGACCTTGCAGGTTCCCTGCTCGGGCCCTAATAATAATCATTTGAAAAACAATAGGGTCCTTGCAGGTTCCCTGCTCGGGCCCTAATAAGAATAATTTTTTCAATTACAATAGGGACCTCACAGGTCTTTGACCTGCTCGGGCCCTAATGATATTAATATTAAAAACATATCAGCTATGAGGACATGATGTTTACTTGCTGCCTAATATATCCCAGCCACTGACGGGTGTCATGGTAACAAGATAATGAGTTATTCACTTTATCTGTCAGTGGTCATAATGTTATGGCTGATTGGTATAGAACATCTTTCGAAATATCTTAAATATATTTAGGAGTTGAACTTAAAACAACTAGAATAATATAACCAGCCAATGCATATAAGAATTTCTTTGTTGTAAACATGGCCAGCTACTACGGTCATTGTAGACCTAGTATTTAATAGCCAGATGGTTTTATACACAATGTTACCTGCTGTTACTTCCATCAATCTGGGATTCTAATTTGTTATTCAGAATTATTTTTCATTAACACATTAATCAAAATCAAAATCCATAAATAATATCGACCCTAAATATCATGCAGTCCCAGAAACTGGACAGAAAATGAAAATGAACATCTACACCAAAATCAGTCAAGTAAATGTGTATGAGATTCTCTATAAAGTCTTTCCCTGGAACAATTTGTGACTATTTGTAATGGGGCCTATGATGGCAAAACATCTTACACCTATGTAATTTATGAGAACATACACATTTGCAACCATAACTAGGTACGTCATTCTCCTCTTTTTACTAGCTTGTAACTGCAAGAAGTGTTTTTCCTGCACAGCAAATACTTTCTTTGCATTTTGCATTTTCCAAAATGCTGATCCTGTATAGAAAATAGTCCATTAATTGTGCAAATGGCATGACATGTCTCAGGAGAAAGTTTTGGTTTCAAGAAACCACTGGACAATAACTCCTAATACAAATAAGTTAATTTGAAGCTTACATAAAAAGTATGCTGGACTTATACGTACAATTTCACATTTCTTTCTAATAAAAAATACGAAGCGTTCAGCTATACCTCTGGTTCCTTCCGAGTCCAAGATTTTGTTTCCCTGGCCGTCAGTGAGGATGCATGAATCCTCTTGTTCAAGGATATCATTGACTTTGCTGAGGATGCCCATAACAGAAGCCTCAAATTCTGAAAAATGCACAGTCAGCATTTTGCTTGTCTCCAAGTTGCCATCCACAAGTTCAGTGATGAAGATGTTCCTGAATATTGATATATAAAAAGACTTTAATTTTACTCATTTTACATTGTTTAGGCCTTATTCCTATAATACAGCCATATTCATAATACAGCCTAGGGCTGGGCGATATGGCCTCAAATCAATATCACGATATATTGAGCAACTCACCTCGATAACGATAAATGAACGATAAGTAAATTCTAAGCTTCTCGCTTCTCGCTTTTTTTATTTCTTCGAATTGAATCACGTGGTTGTACTGCAGGTGGTGGAAGAGGTTGGATGTAAATAAATAAACATTTTGAGGACTTTAGAATCAGAATCTAAGACATGAGACAAAATAGTAGAGAAGTTGACATTGCTGCTTAATAATATGTTAACCTCTTGAGCATTAGAGAAGTTTTTTTACCACTATTTTCTTTATCATTATATATTTTTGATAGACACAGAATCTGTTTCAGAAGTCAGAGGGTCACATGACATGGAAGCTATTGAGAAAAAAAATCAAGATTTCTGCATATTAATATTCATATAAAATAGAGGAAGCACTAAAGAACAATAAGCATAGCTGTGTCTCATTCATCCAGTTTACTAATACAATCTGCTGCTGGAGTCACTGGGCCCCATGTCATGGAAGATATTGAAAGAACTGCAATTATTTTGTATTAATATATTTATGCTAAGTAATTTGATGACAGTCCCTAAATCAGTTTCCAGCGATTCAGTGCCATGTTCTGGGAGGTGAGCTTACCGTCCTCCTGCTGCTCATACTGGGTGAACCTCAGTAAAGTCGCGGCTGGACCCGAGTAGAGCTTAGAATCAAGCCCGACCCGAGCCCGTGCACGTTGTGTCCGAGCCCGGCCCGACACACTGACTGTAATTATGAGCCAGAGACCGATTTAAACCCGACAACTGTTTAATACGTGGGCTGTTATAACTGACGTTCTCGACTACAGTTGCGAGTTGTTTGAACTACAGCAATCTTAATGAATAATGCAACAAGTGCCGCACTTAATGCACTCGACAAAGCCGACAAATGTTATTATCACGGCCCACGACTTGTTTAAAATGGGTCCACACCTCCGACTTTCCTCCAAACTTGTTCAAAGTTAATTCTACTGTTTTTATTTTTTCCTTTACATCTTCATGCTCCATGTTGCACTTAAGCTACACAATCAGTGATGCCGGTAACGCGTTACTAGTTTTGTCATTTTCCTTAGTAAAAAATATATATTTTTGCTTTCTTCTTGCGTCTCGGGGAGTGACGTCACGTACGCGAGAAGTCACGTTTTCCAGCATGAGGACACTCACGTGTCAGACCACGCAGACACACAAATGCAAACAACAATGGAGGGAGGAGAGAGATGCGCGTTTTCTAGCTGGAAATACAGTCATTATTTTGAGTGAATAAAAAACAAAACACAAATGTTTGATCAATGGACCGGCCCAGCCGAAGACAGTGGCCTGTTGCAGCCTTTGAACGCAGCATCATTACACAAACTGTCAGCGTCTCACAGCGAGAGTGGGTTCACTTGATTACTAACCTGGCATAGCTGGTGTTGCATCAGCGGGCGGAGTTTGCCATCAAATTGATGTAAAATAAGCACATCAGTATATTTCGGGGTAGATTAATCAAGTGGACCTAACATGTCCCCTGTCCCTAGTGGATGTTATGCCTATGACACCGAATATACCGACATGGCCAAAATGACGTCGGTTATCGTCGTAAATTTCGGTATAGGTAAATTTTCGGTTTATCGCCCAGGCCTAATACAGCCTATAAAATGCATCCAGGTGAATTATAGTCCATAATAGTGGAGTAACTTGATAACATAATGTAATTTTTCTGCAGATGTATTATCAGTGTCAAATATACTAATGTCACACTTGTGAATAGTTGTTATAAGTTTTATGTAAGTCTGTATGTAGTTATGGCTAGCATAACAAGCAGATCATTGCCTTGAACACAACTGTAATCATATAACATACTCTTAACATTGGTGTGATGGTGAAAGTTTTATTTGGTCACCTTTGGAATGTTTTTGCCAGGATAGCTCTTGAAATTGCAAAAGTCCTTGCAGCAGAACCTGCAGCAGCGCTGGGTGGGCGGTGAAAGGAAAAGCGGGTAGGGTTGTGTGTTACTGGCACACTGCCGGTAGATGAGCCCTCAACGCTGATACTCTCACCGTGCACCTCGTAATGCCCCCTTACTATGAGGTCGAAAGTGCTAAAGTGGCCATCAGGCCCAGGAAATAGGGCTACGTTGCTGTCATCGGTGATGTAGAGACTGGGGCCATGTACCTTTTCAAATGTAAACAGTGAAGGAAGGGGTTTAGTTCAACGTTAGTAACGTAAGCCATAAAATAACATAGCTAACAGTTAATGTGCAATTTTACAGAATAAATAAGACTTATTTTTAGATGAAACTACAATAAGTTACCTGGAAGATCCTGCTGATTTTTTTGGTCGTCATGTCGTCTTCCTTTACAGTCACCCGTTTTGTTTCTCTGAACAAGGTGAAACTCTCCATGATTGATCCTCAATATGGTTTTGAAAGCTAATGTTAAACTTCCAAGTGCAACACACAAAGAAGACAATAACTTCCTGTTCACACAAATTGGACAAATTAAATATCAAAATCAAAATCTTTCCTCGGCCCGTTATTTCACTTCCTATTTTTGATCCGAGCAATACATCGAAAGTACAAAAAATGAAAAAAAAAATTTTGGTATCAGATTCATAGACGAATAAGGAAATAACGAACCGTTTTTTTCATTTTTTCGATTTTGGAATCTCAATTGAATATGAAAAGAACGAATAATACATGGATTCTAGGGGTAATGTAACAAATTCAATTTAATAGATTCGAACACAGAGGCACTATTCGCAAATTTGGATGTCTTACTAAGGTGCGTTATTTCCAAAATGGGGTGTTTTGCCAGACTTAAACAGCAGAGGGCGCTATTTACAATTTGGATGGTTTGCCAAAATTGTGCAGCAGAGGGTGCTGTGTCACAGATTGGATGTTTTACCAAGATTGAGCAACAGGAGGCGCCTCTCACAAATTCTTAGCCGAGTTGAGTAACAGTAGTAGAAGTCGAGAGGAGGGACTTCTTAGCTCCACCCCCCCTATTTGACGAGGTTTGGCTCAGTGGTGGTTTGACCACTGAAGGGGTAACTTCTTAAGCTTGTAATAGTTGCAGCAGCAGAATTTCACTTCTCACACAACAGTAGCTTTTTAGGCGTGGTGGCCATGAGCCCTTTCTTCCCACAAACAGTTTTTCAGCACTTCAGAAAACTTTCAACCAGCAATAAGCATTGCACTGATTTACTTTGGATTTCACAATTTGCCTGATAGAGGGTTTTCAGTCCTTCTTCGTACAGTCTGAAATTGTTTTTGAACAAACTTGTTTCTACAGCAACCTATCTTGATACTACAAGGAGTATCTTTGAAACCTCTGTATTAACAGTTGTGACCCTTTCTAGTTAGCTAATCTAGATCAGGACACACAAGGTTTTGAGCAAATTAAACATATCACTGGAATAGCAATTTGACCCAATGATGAAGTCACAATCCTGGCGCAGCACAGCGAGAGCGACTCATCAAAATCAATTCAATTCAGAATTGAACAGCGACACTTGTCCATGCAAATAAATCACAAATTCTGGTTCAACGCAGAATCTGTGTAGGCCTTCAAGTGATCCCAACATGCAGCGATGTTGTAGAGCTCTTTATCACTCACGGATGAGTCGCTGTTGCTAGGATACAGACCCGGCATCCTGATGCATTCATCCTCATCTCTCAGGAGATTTTAATCATGTCAGCCTCTCTTCCCACCTTACTGGCTTTGTACAGTATGTTGACTGTCCCACTAGGGAAAATAAGACACTTGACCTGCTGTATGCTAATGCCAAGGAAGCATACACTGCCACAGTCCTCCCACCTATAGGCAGATCAGATCACAACCTGGTGTACCTCCAGCCCTGCTACCATCCCTGTGTCCTGAGGCAGCCCATAACCACCAGGACATTCAGGAAGTGGACTCCAGAGGCCAGAGAGTCCCTGAGAGCCTGCTATGAGTGCACGGACTGGGATGTACTGCAGGACACTGAGGGAAACTGGGGGAACACGGACATCGACAGGGAGGTTGACTGCATTGTCAGCTACACATCTTTCTGCAGGGACATGATTGTGCCGGTGAGGGTTGTGCGCTGCTTCCCCAACAATAAGCCCTGGATCACATGTGACATCAAGGGGCTCCTGAACCAGAAGAAAGCTGCCTTCAGGGTGAATGATAGGGAGAAGCGCAAGCAGGTGCAACGGGAGCTTAAGAGGAGCCTGAAGATGGCCAAGGTGTACTATAAAAAAAAGGTGGAGAGGAAGCTGCAGCACAATGACACCAGAGAGGTGTGGAGGGGAATGAAGAACATCACCGGCTACAAACTAAAAAACAGCCAGGTTACAGCAGGTAATGTGGACAAGGCTAATGAGTTCAACCTGTTCTATAATAGGTTCGACACGGCGACCAGGGCCTGCTCGGCCTCACCATCACTCCCCTCCACCTCTCCAGCATCAGCCCCCTCCCCTACACCACCTTCTCCTCACTGCTCCAGCCCCAACACCGCAGCAACAACTCCCATTCTTCCTAGCTCCCCTCCCTTCTTCTCGGTGGATGAGGTGAGGATGGAGCTGAGGAGACTGCGACCAGGAAAGGCTGCTGGCCCAGATGATGTCTGCCCAAGGCTGCTGAAGGTCTGTGCGGACCAACTGGCTGAGCCTCTCCAGCAGCTCTTTAACCTGAGTCTACAGGTAGGGAGGGTCCCGGTCCTGTGGAAAACATCATGTCTTGTGCCGGTTCCCAAGGCTGGATGCCCGGCCAAGCTCAACGACTACAGACCGGTGGCCCTCACGTCACACATCATGAAGACCCTGGAGCGGCTGATGTATGGCAGACCATACACGCACTTGACCACTTGCAGTTCGGGTACCGGGAACACATCGGAGTGGATGACGCTGTCCTCTACCTGCTACATCGGGCCTACTCCTACCTAGATGAGCCGGAGAGTCAAGTGAGGATTATGTTCTTTGACTTCTCGAGCGCTTTTAACACCATCCAGCCTCTGCTGCTACGAGAGAAGCTTGGACAAATGGGAGTCGAACCTGCGCTCACATCATGGATCACTGACTATCTGACTAGAAGACCACAGTATGTCAGGTTGGGGAGCTGTGTTTCTGGTTCGGTTAAGTGCAGCACTGGGGCTCCGCAGGGGACTGTGCTGGCTCCATACCTGTTCACCCTGTACACATCGGACTTCAGCTACAACTCACAGTTCTGCCACATTCAGAAGTATTCTGATGACACAGCTATCGTGGCGTGTGTGAGGATGGGACAGGAGGCGGAGTACAGGGACCTTGCGGGACTCACTGGGGTCGTGGTGGTGAAGAGGATGTGGACCAAGTTGTCTGACATCATGGACAATACCAACTACCCCCATCCACCACACCCTGATGGAGCAGAGCAGTAGCCACAGCGCGCGGCTAACTGCGCTGCGCTCGAGGACTGAACGCCACAGGACGTCCTTTGTCCCTACGGCCATTAGGCTGTTCAACAGTTCAGTTGTGGGCAGGGGCCGCTGACCTAGGCTCTGGTGCCAGGCCCAATCCACCCTCCCCTCCCTCACTTCTTTTATTCACATTGTTATTCTTTATTTATTACTGATTGAAAGGCTGTCTTTTTATGGTTGTGTGTATTACCTGTCTTTTATGGTCTACGTATTATGTGTACTGTGAGCTATGGGACACATAGAATTTCCCTGAGGGGATGAATAAAGTATCTATCTATCTATCTATCTATCTATCTATCTATCTATCTCACAGATCTGATTACTCAGCATCCGTGCACATTAATGTCATATTAAACAGCGCGATCACAGCTCTGCAGAGTTTTATGCTCACACACAATTCAAGGTATATGTAATTAAGGATATAAAGTTAAGTATTGCATCAATGACTTGGTGGACAGCCAAACGGCATTCAAACAGCTTGGGTTTTGATTATTACAACCAATGTTTTGTCTGTACACATACATTTATTTTTTAAAGATTTTTTTGGCATAGACACCTTTATTAAGCAGTAGACAGATAGGAAATATGGGAGAGAGAGGGGGATGTGACATGCAGCAAAGGACCTCCAGCCGGAATCGAACCGGGGTCGGCTGCATTTATGGCATGCGCTCTAACCACTCGACCACCTGCGTGCCTGTACACATCAATTTAATGCAGAAAAGCGTGGTTTTAAGTGGCCTCGCACAGAAGGCACTATATAATATGTAGGAGATACACTACTTGATAATAAAGGTAATTTAACACTGGCGATAAATAACACACTCGTAGATGGGGCACCACCTCCATTGTTCAACTATTGGGATAATCCGGAAGACATTATTCCAAAATCCGACTGTACAAGTTCAATCAATTTATTCCAAATCTATATTCAATCTCCTTTTCTGCAGTAGTGATTTATTTACACGGATCCATCGATTTTCCACATCAAATTAAACTTGCACAGACATGGACATACGGTTATATATGTTTATTAACTAAATAATGCAAAGTAAATAAAATTAATCAAACAAACGACAACAAATAACAGACAATGTGGAGACTGTAAAGGGTGAAATATTGAGAGTAGATGATTTCTGAGCGATGGTGAATTTGCGTATCAGATAGTTCATTTAAAATATTACTGGAGTAATTTTTACACTACAGAACGCTATCCGAAATTCTCTTTGAGCTTATGAGATGGGAATCGAATCTTACAAATACCAACTCTGATTTCATGGGTGTGAATCCAGCTGTGCACAGAAGTTCAGCCTACTTTGTTTGTAGATGGACGGAGTCCAAAGATTTGGTCTCCTCTGATCCTTTCCAGTCCAACAGCTGGAGGATGACATTGCGTCTCGTCTCTGATGACGAAACTCCCGGTTTACAGGCCGAGCGGAGTTTTCGCTTGAGTGCGCTGTGGGCGACCGGTATAGTGGCTGGATGGTAATATCTGTTCAGCTGGAAACGCTGGCACGACTTCTTGAGCAGTCAACCACTGCACCGGCTTTAATGCTGATCAATCTCTTAATCAGGATTTCTCAGAGCGGTAGTTCTTCAGCTTCGATTCACTGGTTTAACTTCTTGTCTAAAGGTAACTGGAGGATGAAACGCTGGCTGGGCGAATCTTCCTTCGTCATTAAATACAAGAATTAGAAAAAGGCAACTTCTTTTGAGTCGGCAACTATACTTAACAATAAAAAAAAAAAAAAGAAAAGATTTAAGTTTCGTTTTTGTTTGAGCTTTTCAAAATAAAGGTACTCAGAGAGAGTGTACCTTAAAACCGCGAGTGATAACTTTGAAGAAAAATTCAACACGTGGTTTAAATCTGCGGAGATCGCAAGTCACGGAGCGTGTCGCAAAAACGAAGAAAGTAAATTACGGAAATCAAAAGTAGAAACGAAGAGTAAGGTTCACGAGGTTGAGAGTTTCTGAGCGATTCACAGTTCACAGAAATCCAACATGGTTTAAAAGACATTGTTTGTATGTTTTAAAATGACATAACCGAATATCACTTAATAGGAAAAGGAAAGGTTACATGTTAAAATATATCAAACACACACACAGAGACATATGCAGCAGCAGCACTGATGGCTTATACATATTTTGTATAGTGCTTGGTACAAAAATATATGTCAGAGGTAGATAATTATATTTATAGGCATTGATGTAAAATCAGTTAGTTTAGAAAGTTCTCTTCCAAGTATACCAGAACTTACCAAAAGGTGGCACTGTGGGTCCACCAAACATTCAGACATATTAAACCAGAATTTGTATCTTGACCAAACTTGGTCCTAGAGAGAAGTGGAAGACATCAAATGTATGACCTTCTTATGCTGGTCAAGAATATGTTATTTTGGAAAAGATGAAAACCAAGTTTAATACTTATCTAGGATTAACATGAAATCAGGGCCGTTCTGACTCCTGCTGTAGTTGGGAAAGCAACAGCTTTAAACAACAACATCGTAAATTATATTTTAGGTAAAGAGAAGACAGAACACCAGATGTTGATTCCAGACTGTTGTTATCTCTGTCACATCAAAGGTGGAACAACACAATCCAGTGACCATTCGTTCCTAATTTACAATCACCAATGCACTAGATTATCAGCACCCTTTTTTTAGAAAAACAGTTGTTATCCACTCCAGATGCAGAGTTCCTGAATCCCTGAGTGTTGAGTGTCCTATCAACATGAGGAGAGAAAGCTTTCAAGTGGTTATGAGAAGGGGGGTGCGAGGAGTGAATGGTGGGACTTCCCATTTATGAGTCCAGCAGTACAGGCTCTTCCTGCAGACCCAGTTTTATGGCTATACCAAATGGTCTCATCTTCTTGCTGGGGACAAAAGTGTGACAAAGGGGGGCCTTCCCCCTAGACCCTTCTGATGGGGAGAGCAGGGGCAGTAGGTGAAAGTTGAATCATCAGTAAAAACAGGCTTTGGATAAGGTGGAATAAAAGACCGGACATGTTCCTACACACTTGTTAAATATTATAATTGGATGTACTGTCATATTTACGATATTTCATATTTGTCATTTGTGTTGCAACCCTTAAAAACATGACGGGCTGGAGACACATTCTTCTGCTTTTGCTGAACATTTATTAACATTTGTCCGGTCTCAAAAGTCAAGCACAAACAGCCTGGCCTCACTACTGACTCTACGGCTTCCACACACACCGCTTCTTCGTGTCTTTTTTTTCTCTTAAAGGGATAGTGCTCCGTTCTTAAAGGGCAAGTACACCATCTTTCTCACAGGTTAGTATTAACAAATTATGTTTGTAACCATGTTAATAAAAACACCATGAATTAATTAAAGCACTTACTTAGACTATGTCTTAACTGAACATGACTGGATATAAAATCAACAAGAAGTACAGAATATTATTCAGTGTGCTACATTTCTATTTAGTCTACAAAAATGGGGGTCATGCTATGCAGGGTCGAGTAAAGTCTAAAATGTTGAGTTTTGAGTCCACTGTCCTGATATTGGTCAGGAGTTCATCCGCACCACTGAGATGCAAAACAGAGAAGAGTCGTGACTGCTGAATGAGCTTTGTGTGCTCTCAGCGATGGGGGTACCCAGACAGCAAACTGATGTAGAACAGCAAAGTGCTCTCGCTGGGGCGTGTGGTCTGACCAGTGTTTGGCGGTAGACGGGCGCAGTTCCAATGACGGCCTTGAAGTCCAGCACCATTGTCTTGAATCGGATGTGGGCGGAAACAGGAAGCAAGGGAGGTCACGGAGGAGGGGGGGTCACAAAGAATTTGGGAAGATTGTAAACGAGGCGCGCTGCAGCATTTTGGATGCGCTGCAATGGTTTAGTCACAGAGGCTGAGAGTCCAGCCACGAGGGAGTTGCAGTAGTCCAGGCAGGAGATGACCAGCGCTTGGACCAGGAGTTGCATCATGTCTTTTGTGAGGAAAGTCCGGATGTGGAGGGCAAATCTGCAGGATGGTGGACACAGCAGCGATCTTGGGGGCGTAGGACATTGCGTCATCGAGGATTACGACGAAGGCGATACCGTGAAATCTTCGAAAGTGACTGACAGGTCCATGTGAGGGCAGTATTTCCCTGGGATGAAGAGGGGTTCAGTTTTGCTAAGGTTGAGTTTGAGGTGATGCACAGTCGCTCAGACCCTGTCTGCCAAACATTCTGAGGTGCGCGTCGCAATGTGGGTGCTGGAGGAGGATGGAGGTAAAGAGAGGAACAGTTGGGTGTCGTCAGCATAACAGTGTTAGGAGAATCCATGCTATGTGATTGCAGAGACTAGTGATCTAGTGTATAGTGAAAACAGAAGTGGCCCTAATACTGAACTTGAGGGACACCAGTTTCAAGAAAGCAGGGTTTGAACAAGGAGCTGTTCCATGTGACCAGAAAGGTGCGATTTGTCAGGTATGATGTGAACCAGGTTAGAGCAGAGTCAGCAATGCCAAGTTCAGCCAGAGTGGAAAGGCTGTGGCGGCACCAAGCAACTTAGTCACCGTGAGGAGGGATGTCTGAGTGGAGTGACCAGTCCTGAAGCCTGACGGATCAAGGTCAAGGAGGTCGTTTTCTGAAAAATAGGAGGGCAGTTGGTTGTAGATTGTGCATTTCAGGGTTTTCCAGGGGAATGAAAGAAGAGATACAGGTCTGTAGTTTCTGATGTCAGCTCAGTCTAGGGTGGGTTTTTTTAGGAGTGGCTTTACTGTGGCTATCTTGAAAGGAGCTGGAAATTATTCCGCAGCTTCTCTGGGGGGATGTTGAAGTCACCCAGGACGACGAGTGGTGTGCCATCGTCAGGGGAGCAGCTTCGGAGGGCATCCATCTCATCAAATAAGTCATGGCGACGACCGGGAGTGCGATAGATCACCGCAATATTGAGTTTGAAAGGAAGTGTGACAGAGACTGCGTGGAATTCAAAAGCAGATCTGGGTAGGTGGTCATGGGGAAGGACCTGGTCGGACAACACGGGGGAGAGGAGGAGGCCAGTTCCTCCTCATCGACCTGTTTGTCTTGGTGAGTGTGAAAAGGAGTAAGCAGATGAGAGGGCAACTGGAGTGGCAGTGTTTTCTGGGGTGATCCAAGTCTCCGTAAGGGCCAGGAAGTGGAGAGTCTGCAGGGAGGCACAGGCTGAAATGGTGTCTGCCTTCTTGACTGCAGACTGGCAGTTCCATAGCCCCCCTAGTACTTTAAGCTCAGTACTGGTGGAGAATGTCGGATAACAGAGATTGGCTTACAGCCCCGAGCAACGTGTCTCCAGTGAAATTCTTCTCCGGTTTGATGTCCTGAGTGCGATTGGGTAGAGTCCATGACCTCAATCGGACGTGGACATCGAGTTACTTTGACTCCCTAAGTCTTTATTTGACTGTCATGATGCTGCAGCTGGCGCTGTAGTGATTTATCTCGTGCAGGCTTAGCTCCGCCCTTCAATCAAGCCTAGTGGTCACAGCTGACTGGGCGAAACTGCCTGTTAACACTCAGTTTCAACAGTTTTACAACAATTCAGCTAACCTTCCTCACAGAATGCGTAACACCAGATCTACAATTTCCTCTTACTAACCAGCAGTAATTTCACAGCCTTTCTTTCCTGGACAAAGTGTATCTCAACAGGTGAGCACTGGCTGCTACTTATATGCTGACTTGGCTTTGCCCTGCAATCAAGCCTATTGTTCACAGTTGACTTGGGTGAAACTGCCTGTTAACACTTAGTTTCTATAGTTTCACAACAATTTACCCAAAAAGTATCTAGACAAGATTACAGTTAACCTTCCCCACAGAATGCCTAACACTACTAAACAACCTCGTCAAAGCTACAAAACATAACGATTCTAGCCCATTTTCTTAGTAGACTTACAGTATTATCAAAGTCATTAGTTATGTCTGTCGCTAAGCACAATAATACTCATACCTCATGAAAAACAAAACGGAGAACCTACTTTTGAGATCAAAAAGGTGCATGTTTTTTCCCCTGTATATGATGTTTATTTTTTTAATACTAAAAAACAATGAAACATTGAAATTGTAAGCTTTACAGGTCAGACATAGTATTATGAGTTTTCTGAAATTGTATGTTTAAATATACAAATGATGCATTGTCTCATTAAATATGTGCTAATTTGCATACATTTCCAGAACATAAATCCAAGCATTGGATGAAGCCAGGTTCAAAATTCTTGTTTCATTTGCGTACTTGCGTAA